>NW_012026849.1:228370-240261 GCF_000956235.1 Wasmannia auropunctata | reverse complement strand
CTCTCTCTCTCTCTCTCTCTCTCTCTCTCTCTCTCTCTCTCTCTCTCTCTCTCTCCGCTACCTTCAACCTCGTGACTGATGGTCGCGTTATAGCGATGCGCATGTCGGATGCATCGCGCATCCTCGCGTCTTTGGAAACCTGTTCTTGTTCGACGCGCTTTGGAGCGTTGATCGCCGTTCGTGACGCGGACCGAAAATTTTCATTTTTATAGTCGGAACGGCCGTGAAAAAGAAGGGGAAAAAAAGAAGACGAAGAAAAAATTCAAATGCGGAGAGAAATGGAATGAGAAAAAGAAAAAAAAGATTCGTGACAAGACTTTGAAAACGACAGCTGCGTGAGAGCTTGACACTCGAAGCAATCAACACGTACGCGCGTTTTCTTTACGCGCGAAGATGATGAAAAATAAGAATCAATTGAAGACAGCATCTCACGCTCTCTAAAAACAAACGGAAAATGACATGTATATGTTTTTAATTGACTTGATCAAAATTAATAACAGATAAGAATGTCAGTGTAGCTCTCTCATGTTATAAAAAATAAGAAAAGTCACAAAAAAAATGTTTCATGAATATCTATACACGATTAAGATATGAAAGTAATAAAAGCAAGAATGACTTTAAAATTGACATTTGAAAAAATTAAATTGTAATCGTTAGAGTATGATTAATTAATCTATATAATTAGAGTCAGATACTCCAGTAATACTTTAATAATTAATCAAGTGTAATAGAGAGGATGAAAAATCAGATAAATATATTTCTCGTTTCGAAAGCTAACAGCGTTAGACATCCGACCGTTCGAGCAAGTACGAGTACCTACATGTCGGAGAAAGTCGGATCCGGAAACGGTACAATTTTCGGTGGTGGCTGTCGCGCTTGTTTCCGGCCACGAATTCAGCCTGAATCCGCCACAAAAGTCTTGTCCATCACGTCGGAGCAGCCGAGCGCGAAAACAAAACTTAATTCGCGAATTCCGGTGCGAACTACGGCGGTTGCTCGCGCACGCGGGGGACGGGAAGGAAAGAGGATCGGTGAATTCCAGAAGAGGCGCGCTCTTACTTCGTTCGTGTTTACTTTCTACGGGAGACAATCAAAGGGAGGTCTCTTCCCGGGATGCTTTCACGATTGTCTTTCGCCGCTACGTTCTCATGCTACCAGTGTTCGGCGAGCCAATCGAGTTAACGTCGGCACAGCACGCGCAGTTTACAAGCGCGTGCTCCTTAATTTCGACCGCGGCGAAAGTGTTTTTAACCTCGATCGAAAGTGCATCGGAGATGCACGCACTACCATCACCGACTGCAGGAACGGCGAGATGGCGAGATGGCCCCTTTCGAATTTTTATAGCCCGAGATGCGATCCGCGAGCGGGCTCGTTTCGCCCGCGGTAGAGACATTTACGCGCATCCCGCACCGTATAGCGATCAGCCCCGGCTGTATCGTTAACCCTGAGATCGGATGGCCCAGCCCTCGACAACCGCCGTCACCTACGTTTTAGATGGCATCCTATAAAATCGTCTCTCCGCAGAATGCGCAAGAATAAAGATATTACGGGAGTGTAGCACAAAGTAAGCGCGGAGATAAAATCTATTCTCGTGCATTTATATAAATTATCCTACGAATCACCTTATCGCAAATATATATTATAAACGGATTTAATAGAATTGAAATAATCGAGCAGAAGCAGTCTGCCGGAGGCCGCGAAATCGATTGGAAGTGGTATATCAATGTTCAGAGCTATAGCGAGATAATTTCAGGGGCAGGCGCGGTGAAATTATACGAAGGGAACCGAATGGCGCCTCGCGCCGTCACGGTTGACCGTTCCATTTCACGATCAGACCAAATAACTGAAATTCATACACGAAAGTTGGCCGCGCTTGAAAAATATACGGATCCAGGGCGGGTCGCCGACCACCGTGTTTTCACCGATACGGGCACGGACACACCGGCGAAACGCAAGTGAAACGTCGTAATAATTACATATTACGCTCCCGGAGAAGTAACCGCGTCAGTCCGCTGCCAGAAATCGCAATTTTCGTGAACAGGTCGCCGTGGAGAGGCTTTCGTTTTCGCTATACCGCCGTCTCGTTACGAAAGTTCACGCACATTTTAGCTTCGTGCCGATTAAAAATCACTCTCGTTCCTCCCATGCGCTTTAATTTAAATTTAAGCTCGCGAATCTAAAGTTTTCTTACTCTGTATAATATGATTGTTAAAGTAAACAAAAAATATTTACATATGCACTGAGAGAAAAACGTTTGGTATTTGCAACTATAATTGCATACAGTAAAAATAATTAGGATAGAAATCACGTTTTCGCAGTTATTACTCCTACAATTTTATAGTAATAATAATTATATTTGTAGTCCCCTATCAAACGAATATATAATTGGCACCGAAAATGACTATAAATTATAGTTGAATTATAGTAACTGTAACCATTTTTTTCTCTTAGTGATTTCACACGAAAAGAAAAAGATTAATGTTGAAGAAATTAATAACCAAAGGTACCATTTTGATGAAAGAAAAAGTAGAATTCCCGTTTGCTGACCAAGAAGATATACTATCATATGTTCGATTACGAAAGTACGTGACAGTAATACGATATGAACAAATAAAATAGTCAGCGTTGGTATAGGATCAGCTAGAAATCCTTTCCTTATCGTGTCTGCCGCAATGTCTCTCGTTACGCAAGACTCTTTCCGCGAGAATTTTTACCGCCACTGTATTTTTTCCTTCTTGGTTCCATTTTGTGGTCGAGACTGAAGAGACAAGAGAGAGAGAGAGAGAGAGAGAGAGAGAGAGAGAGAGAGAGAGAAAAGGATGACATGTAATTCGCGGTTGTTCATCGTGGATTGTATGACGGAAGAGGGATCGGCTTCAATTTATCTGCATAAATGACGGTATGATTTTGTCTAACGGCATACTCATCGATAGCATTGATGTCAATGGCGTAATTTAATTTACGCTCGATACATATTCCGTTATATATATATTTATATATTTCCGTTATACTTATACGAGCATAAATATTAGACGTTAAATTTAGATCTTACATCAAATTTCACTAAACTGGCGATTTGTATCTCGCAATTAAATTACATTGTTAGAAACCATCATTAATCTATGCGTTAAAAGAATACACAGATAATTACGCATTTACGTAATTCATTTGTCAATGCTGATTCGATTCCAATAAAGCAATTACGCTCCAAGTGATTGATTAAGTTATATGTCTATGCGATGTTAGTTAAAGTTAGTGTCATTCCATCGAGCGTGTTCAGACGCGATATTTTTCCGCAATGGGAATAAAAGCTTCGGATTAGCATTTTACGACGTCCCGACGGGCGTCTTTTTCACTTATATTGATACGCGCGTAATTAATTAGTATAAAAATACCGATTGCGTCACACAAGTCTGACGATCCGTTGACATCACTGCGACGTTCCGCGTGATTATTTCCGTTGATTACCGTTGACGATATACTACAAATATACGGACGACTGTCCGCGTATACGCGGCCATCGCGAAACGTCCGAGCGAGGCGAACTTAGGACGAGCTTGACGTTTAAAACAGAGAGTATCGGTTTCCCTTGGTTTATTCATGTATACGCATTAACATACAGAACGAAGGGCAACTCTCTGCGTACGGTACCTACGTACCATACCGGTATTATACATTCGCCGGCAGTCAGTGATAATCCAGAACGATACATCACGTCGCGGGCGTAAAACGCGAATTACTAACGAGATCCGGTTCGCTTTCACAAAGACGCGCGGGGGCCTGTTATTCCCGCTAAACATTCGCAAGCGTGCCCGTAGACAGAATTGCTTTGCCGTGATACGACAAAAATGCGAAATTGTTTCGGAGATACGTGTATTCCACATGCGAGATGTAACGAAGTTACAAAATCCTACAACGTATCCATGCCAATTTGGAGTTGATTTTTTCCTCAATGGAAACGTCGCAAGAGACTGGCATTCACAATGCAACTTTCTAATTCTCAACATTGTTTATCTTTTGACAATAAAATTCCGATAAAAGAAAAGGACATAAAATTCACCAACAAAGGATTTTATTTACTCTCTTTCAGTTCGCCAAGGAGAAAATCCTTATTTTCCATTACAAATTATGCTGAAATCAAGCGATGAATAAATGCAGCTTCGACATTTCCGTCGACGATAAATCAACGTCAAACTGGTCAAACAATCCGTTATTACAGAAAATGCGCGAACCGTGTACGAGCTACATTTTTCCCCTATTTATACATGTATTGTACTTAATTATACGGTATTTCACATATTCAGTTATATATAAAAATATTCCAACAGTCTATATTTTTGCATCTATATAATATTTAATTATACACGCTACTTTCAAGCCAGAGAAAGAGATAATCTGTAGAACAGCATATGCGCACGTTAAATTAATAGCCGCTAAAGAGCGAGGTTTTGTGAACGTCAAGTACATAGTTGCTCGTCATTCTGACGCCTTCGCGCTTCGCGGAGAAATCAAGCGTTCGCGCGCGAAGCCATGCTGCCTGCCTGCGTCCGGTCAACGGACGGCTTATTAATCCAATGATCTGCTGCGTAATCCAGCATCGTTTATTAATCGCTATCGGCCCCCGTCGCCGAGAGGACCGAGAGGATCCCCGCGTAGGTATATACCCGCGTGCAGCTCGCGGACTAATGAGCTTCGCCCGAAGACAAGGAGAAATACGTGCGTCTAATGAGCGTCCGCCGCGCCGATAATAAATCGCTGATCCGTAATGTAATAATCTACTGTGACTGCGGAAAATATAACTGGCTTCGATACGTGGAACTGTACCGAAAATCGAAATTCGTTCGCTCCATCGTTCAGGTAATCAGCATAGTCGTGTCTCGTATATAATCATCTAACTTAACAGTTTGAATCTTCCATCAGAACGAGCTGAATAGCTCGTGTCGGGAAATTTTAGTTCGAAACTAACTTTCAGTTAGTAATTCATTATTATTTAACTGCATAGTATATGTGTATCTATATGTAGTTTAAATCGTGCCACTTTTAGACAAGTCAACTAAAATATTACAAAGATTATTGAGATATAGCTGAGACTTCATCGTTAAGACTTATGTAACAATCGATGTAAATATGTATACGTTATAAATGTCACATCGTTCTTCTTCTTATGCTAACTCATGCAAAAAAGTTGCTTGTTTTCAACTTTCTTTACAACGGATATTTCTTATGTAAGTGTATTAAGACATGCCTTAAAATCTTATTGAGAAGTGCATATTCGTAACTCATCAAACACGAAACATCATATACGTACTTTTTTTGACAGAAAAAAAGTTACTTACGCACAGATTCTAGACAGGATACGTTTACTTTAAGTAAATAAATCTTTTTTAATTCATCACAACGCTGTTTAATTTATACTTAGTTATAGATAGATAAATGGTAAATCAAAATGGTGTATATCGTAATTACAGTGTGCATCTCTTGTTCGCCAATAATTAAAAAAAAAAGAAACTTTTTCGCGTGTCGCAGCTAAAAGGTTAAATGTCTGTTGTTAGCGTAAGATAAATTTAATACCCGAATGGAAATACCCGAATAAAAATCGCGCTTTTACATACATCATCGATACATCACACTGTCTGTCTGATTGTGAGCACGAAAAAAGCGCACGCGCACAGGAAGAAAAAGAAGAAAAAGAACTTTATCCTCGCCGATGTTTATCTCGTCTAGTCCATCTGCGATAATTATATACATTACGTTGCAAAAAGAGAGAGAGAGAGAGATGCACGCGGTCGAGCAACGCGAATCCGCGACGCGAGGCGTCGTGTATTTCTGAACATTATTGAGTCTATATACTATATTTATATACCATACACACGGTCACGTTTCCTGGAATGAGGCTTAGACTCTCGGCTCTATATTCCACAAGGAATTTATTCGTATCACGAACCTCCGAGTACGGAGGTTGAGTCCGCGCTCTTGAGAGGCGGCGGCAGAAAAGTCGGGGATGGTTTACTGGAACTGGACATATACTGGATACCCACTCTGAGAGTGGCGCGTCGGCCTGCCAGCTATAGGTATTCGCCGTGAAAAGGCGATTGCGAGATGATATTCGCGGGGGTATCCCGCGGGCATTCGCGCTCTTTGAGAGCGCGAGGCTTTACATAAATGTTCTCCGCGATGTGCCACTGACTGGCGTGTGCGCGCGGGGATCGACGATTATATCTACATCGCGGCAATGAAAAAAAAAAAAGATAAGCATTTTCAATTACGTTTCTCTACGCGGCCACATACGCGGTTCCGTAATCCCCGGTCCCGCGAGATGACAGAGATGCCCGGTGCACGCCCGCGTTTGATATATTTCGAAACGGGCACCGACGATTTATTTCAGGCCTACGCATATTCGTCTCACGCGGCCACCTTGAAAGGCCAATCCCCTTAGATTGCGCGATTTTTCAGAAAGTCACGACTGCCATGCTCCTTCGTGCATGGCAGAATAGAATATATTATACCAATAGTATGTATCTAACTCTCTTAACAGTTCCATATAATTCATATAGCACACTTGAGCTGAAGATTAAGAGCTTAATCTTAAGAATTATTATGAAATAATGAAAGTGAATAAAATATATTCACGGAAAGAACGATTTTGTTGAAAAGTTTAAAAATTTTGCTGAAAACAGATCTGAAGATAATTTATTGTTGAATCATCAGAATAATTTGTTGGAATGTTAAAACTAATAAGTATTGCTATAAAACATTTTGATATTCTAGCAATCATTTTGATTTTCGCACAAAATTATTTTGATTATTGAACAAAAATTATTTTCAGATCTGGATTCAGCAAAATTGTTCTTTCCGTGTGAAATGTTCACCTTCCTAGTCGTTTCTTGCAACAATAAAATAGGAAAAGGAAAGATATTTGAGCAAATTATTAAGATTTCTCTTTTTGCAGAATAAAATTCGTTAATTCTTTGCGAATTCGTAAAATTGAAATTAACCCTCAATTCGTAATACGAGTATCTATTTTAGAAATCGATGTGCTTCTTTTAGAAAAGTTAAATTTATGTTCGCAATAAAGCCAAATTATATGCGTATTATATCATTAAGAGAATCTGTGGCTAAATAAGGAATTCTTTACACTTATTGCTCACTCGAATCGCGATCTTACACTAGAGTGAGTGTAATAATCATGTATGTTACGAATTTAACATCACTCAGAGAGAGAAAAGCGAGAAAACTATTATCATTCGCAGTTTTTGCGATGATATTCCAACCTTGAGAAATATCGATCGATATAGATGCGAGAATTACAGAACTAACACAAAAACTAATAACGCATAAATAAACTAGCCAAGTAAATTATTGTATAAATTTATGAAAATGTCCTGACATGCACTACGAACTGTAACAAGAACAGGCGGAAGTCAGATGGAATAACGATATTGCTCGAAGAAAAAATAATGACCCACAAATTTAACGACTCTACTGAAAGTTTATTTACGAGTCCATTTACCAAGTCCAATCAAGGAGCTTCGTCGCTTTCTCGCGCACGCGGGATGCACCAGCGTTCATTTCGAGAAAAATCACGGTGCACTCACGATGCCTCCCATCATCCCTCGTTTATGAAGAGACAATTATTGTCTCAATCCTGATTCACAGAGAAGAAACTTTGTCATGGATCGTTAAGTGTCTAGAGTAATTGCAAAGATAATTCATCAGAGTATATACAGACCCAAAGTAATCTCCAAATTCATTAGCACTATTGTAGATGTATTTATTATTTCACGTGAATATATTTAATCTCAAATTATTTTAATTAATAAGTATAACTAATATAATACGTGGCTGTAATTCTTCATCAAATTATTGTATTTCTATACTTAAATAATTAAAAATTAATATTAACTTTAGTATTACATAAATTAAATTATACATTTAATTATTATATAAGTATTATATAAGTATTATATAAGTTTAATTAATGTATTAATAGTTTATAATAAACATTTTAATTTTTAACAATACAGTAAAGCTAAATAACTAAACATATATATTTAATATCATTGCTGCAAAATATACAATTTACATAAGCTATACATATATTCAAATTTTTTTTAATTATGTGTAAAAAATAAAATCTTGGCATGTATACATATATATACATGGCAATATTTTTTGAGGGAGAAAAAACTCTGTGCAATAGAGGAACAAGTGGTTCCATTTCTCCGGCGCGACGAATGTTTTGCACTGGTACGAGCACGATTTAATGATTAACTTGTACACGTGAATGATGTAGTGGCAACGAGCATAAAAACCTCATAAAGTAATCTTAATCAACGAAACTAGCATGTAATTCTCGCACATAAAACCCTATCCAACTTCGATCATTCTGCTGACTTTGCATTTACAAAAGAAATCTTATTACATCTCAGAAGTATTGTTCGGAATATAACTATTAATACATTCTAAGCCGTAACTGTAGTTTGTTTAAGAGCATTACGGGATAAATATAGTTCGGATAATTAAACGCTCTAATAATGATTCATCGTTCTCATAATCGGACGTAATCAGGGTAATTGGAAATAATAGTTCTTACACCTGTCAGGTTCTATTATTTGCAGATGATAAGTCTACTGATACACTTTTGACAGGGAAGTTCGTCGAGGAATCGAAAATCATTTCAAGACTAAGTCAAGTGCAGTATAACGTGTATCTTCATCGTTTCGCGATTCATCTCTTATGCTTTGAATTTCGATCTCTAAGATTTCACAATTAGAACAGCTGCATAAAATGTTGTTACTGTCGACCGAATTAAATTACGACAACTGCGACAAGCAGCAATTTACTTTAGTCTGGCACTGCCATTATGATGGAACATTTGCAATGATGATAAGTCAACGGTTGAAAAAATTAATGCAAGAATTCTGTAAGTTTCTTTTGTAATAATCCCTTGTAACACTTTAATTCAAATAATTTTATGATAACAAACTTCAATAATTGATAATTTTAATAACAAATTTATTTATATGAATTTATTATAATAATCAAAATATTATTAAAGTAAAAATTTTGCATGTACAGTCGTGAACATATCGGTTGTGATACTTTTTTTATAGGATTTTAGTACATATTTAATATATATAATATATATTTTATAGGTAACTAATATTTTGCAAATGCGAACCACGATGGTGTACTATCTTTAATCTAGAAACACCAATCGTTCGTATTTTTAAAACATTAGTACGTTTCGAAACCTATTAAAAAAAAGTGTCGCAACCGATATGTCAACGACTATACACTAGAGTTTTATTTCTAAAACACCCTTGTATGACCACTTCTGTCTAATAAAAGTTTACGTTTGTTTCAATTTATTGGTGGGTCTATATAATAGACCCAGCTTCCAAAAAAATGGATGTAGAATAGTACAGTTACATGAAAAATGTCACAAGAAGTACAAAAGGATTCTAAAAAGGGAACTTCACGAAATATTAAATTCTGATCTTAACAAAACTTTTTACACATGAGAAAGTATTAAATTTGAAATGTCAAATTTTAATCTTAATAAAACTTTTTATATGTGAATTTTATATCAGAATTTAACATTTCACGAGTTTAAATTCTCATTTTGATGAAATTTTTTATACATGTAAAAAGTTTCCTTAAGATGAGAATTTATAATAATACTTCGAACTTTTAACACTTTCATTGTAAGTATATGCTTTTGTCAATTATAAGTAATTGTTTGTCTGTTTTTTGAATACGAGAAATTATTTATGTCTGACTCCATCTACAGTAGAAAAATAAAAATAACTGCATATATATACCTACATATATAATACAGAGAAATGGGAAAATATAAAGAAAAATATACTTTCATTGTAATTTTCAATACATTTTAATTTTTGACAAGTTTAAAGTTGTCATCATACTATTTAGATTTCACAAATAAAACTATTTTTTCATGCTGTTATTATGTATTTATTTAAAACTTAAATTTTATAAAATTTAATAACATATAAAAATTTTATTTTACGCAACTTATTCGATTTATTACTATTATAAATCTTCAATTAAAATAAACAACATAAAAAAATTGCTTTATCTGCAAAATCTAAATAGCATGATGACAACTTTAAACTTTAAGCTTAAAAATTAAATTGTGTTAAAAACTAACAATGAAAGTATGTTCTTCTTTAAATTTTCCTATGGTCCATCTTGTATTATAAGTAAGTATGTACGCTTATATTATATTTTCATATTCTAAATAGAGTCAGACATAAATAATTTTTCATATTCAAAATACAAACAATCACTTGTATAATTAAACGAAACACATAAAGACTAAACAATTTGTTAGAAAAAATAAATTGTTGAAAGGTGAAGCTTTGTTATATCGCCCTATCAATAATTTAAAACATAAATTATTATCAAACGGAAGCGACTAAGTCGATGTACTTAAATTTCTGATTTTTTAAATTTCTTCTTATCATATAATTTTATAATGCACATTAACATTAATTAAAGCTTTCAAAACAATTTAACTATATATAAAAGTATAGCATAAAAATGATACATAATTAATGTAATATTTAAAATATTTAAAATATAAAGAATTCATACATGTTACGAATATTTCAACTGTTAGATTTTTTTAATTCGCAAAAATTTCGGTTTCAAGAGAAACAAATATTACGCGTCTAAATAGATATTACATATCCTAAAAAAAAAAAACGTAATAAAACGTTCGGAGTATCAGCTTCGCGAAGTTTTACGCGCGCGTCGATAATCGGCGCTCCAAAAAAAAACAACATTCGAGGACAACGAACCTCCGGCCGGCAAAGTTCCGACATATTTTACGATTGCGAGAAGCGGCGATCTCATGTGCTGGTCCAAAGGCGCGCGATAGAAAAGATTTAAAGGGCACTCACCCCCAGCGGCGATTTAATCCATCCGGTATCATATCCAGAGTGTCGTGTGGGCACAATCAAGAAATGAAGGAAAAAATAAAATACAGAACTCTTCACCACCAAGCGCGTTGCGGAGCGGAACTCGCGGTCTATCCGGCTCGCGATCCGTGTCACCGCGCGTAATCGCACAACCGCCCCCCCGTTTCCACGTTGATGTCACTCCCGTTCGCGCTCGAGTTTACGAATGATCGCCGGAAACGCAACGCCGGTTCGTCGCGACGAGTCGAAGATTGAACTGGGTATGTTCGTTTTTTTTTTCCTTTTCACGAAAACGTTTAATCGTACGAAAAGTCGAGTGGATCGCGATCGCGGCGGGCTGAATTGAGAGAGCAGAAGGAGACGGACGGAGCCCGACGGGCACGATGAACCGAGCGGGCCGAACGTCGGCGACCAAGTGAGAGGCTAGCGGCACCGCCGCGCAAGTCGCGTGACGTCACAGGGTCTCCTCTCTTTTTTGCCATTCCACGGCGAGCGCCGCGCGCGAGAAAGGTGCCCGTACCACCTCGCGGTCCCCCTTCTCTCTATTCCGCGATGCCCTTCTTCTTAGCGAGGTGCCACTGCCGAGTACGGGAGGAACGTACTCCTCGATGATAGCCCACGCGCTTATCGGCCTTTAACGTTTCCGCCGACCAAAATTCTTGGCATTCGCGCATGGTCGCGCGATCCTCGATAAACCGGTGACCGTTTTTTTTCCGGCTTAACAACGCTTTAGACTTTAGAGCACTGCTCGAAGCCCGATCTCAAATTTTGCATTTAAAAAAAAATCCGATTGTTAATTTACTTGCAGCCTTGCACGTAAATAATAGAGCGATGACTTTGATGCTTATGACTGTACTAGTTGACTAGACAAAGACATTCATTGTGATCTGTATCTGATTCGAGATTCTAATCCTTTGGCATGATATATATATATATATATATATA
>NW_012026849.1:206518-226097 GCF_000956235.1 Wasmannia auropunctata | reverse complement strand
TCTTCCGATCTTATTTTAAAGTAGAGATTTCAAGCTTTCATTTGAAAAAAAGTTCATCATTTTACGATGATTTTTTGCGGAGTTACCGTTAACCAAAGTTGATTTGCTCAAAATTTTTCTATGCCATAATTTTTTTGAGCAGTGTATATCATAGATATATTCTTTTTTTTTTGGAAGGTGGAGCTTTGAGGCCAGATAACTTCACCAATAAATTGAAACAAACATAAATTGTATCAGGCAGAAGCGACTAAGCCAATGAATTTGAATTTCTGATTTTTCAAGTTTTCTTTCTTGATTTGATAAATTATTTATAGTGCGCGATAACATTAATGGAGTTTTCAAGTTATTTAACATTTTTTAACGTTATTTAAACATTAATTATACATAAAAGTATAGCATAAAAATAATACATAAAATATTTAATATATATAAAATAAAGCTAAAACTTTCGTGAGATGACACAACAAAAATCTGCAGTCACGATCGAAAGATTCGTTAGCATTTAATCAAGCAAACGTTTGAGATCGGTTACACTCAATGATCTTAACTTCGATTATTTTATCACTAAATGTGTAAGATACGCTTCGAATTCTTTCGTAAGATTTATACGCGATACCTGCCATAATCGAGTGATCGCGACACCCGTTACGTAGGATCGTTCGCGCGTGTTCTTTCGACGAGGGGAGCACAAAGCGAAGAGCGAACACTTTCACGCGGAGGCCGAGTTAGTAAATATCATGGCCATATTTTCTAGTCGCTCGTCCCATTCGCTCATGCACGGCGTTAACGTGCGCTATAAAGTTATATAATCAAGAAAAAAAAAACTTGAAAAATCAAAAATTCAAATTCATCGGCTTGGTCATTTCCGCCTGATACAATTTATGTTCGTTTCAATTTATTAGTGAAGTAATGCACTACGTGACAAAACCTCACCTCCCAAAATTTTGACGTTTATTCTTTATGTTTTCGTCAATTATATAATTACTCGTACGTTTTTTGAATACGAGAAATTGTTTATGTCTGACTCCATCTAGAGTCTAGAATATGAAAGTAAACATAATATATAACTCTTCGATCCTGCGCGTCATTACACGTTCTCGTCTCTTTACTTACCCCTTTTCATGCGATCCAAAATAGACGCGGCCCTTCGTTGCTTCTGCCCGTCCCGTCTCCTGCTCCTTAACCCTGGATTGTACTCGCCGCGTACAGATGCCTTGGCATCCCTACACCAGCTTGATTATCTTTTATTACAACAGCGTTCGCGCGCGACATGTGCTCGAGCTTCGTTAACGTGTAACTTACTCTCGCGAATTACAAGAGCGGATTATATCATTCTGCCGAAACGATCGTAATAATAAGTAATAATAAGCGATTTAAGTACGGGATTGGGAATCGTTTATATTTAGTGATCTTCTCTGTTCTCACGGGGAAAACTCGAAGTCGGCTCTTCCTTAGATATAATCAAGGAGAACGGAGGTGCAACATCCAAAAAAAAAATATTCTACTTATAACCGGGAAATTCCTTTAAGCATTTCCTCTAAGCAAAATATTTTACATGAAGCATATTCCTCAGCTATAACGCGTATTTATCTACAAGTGGCACATGCGCTATAATCAAAAATAAATTCTCGTAGTAATTCGATATTGCTCTACATTTTAGAATATCTTCTTGAGCCGTATATAAGAGGAAAATCTTTTAGCGTCAAGAGGGTACCGCTAAAGGATAGAATATTTTTTTTAGGTGAAGTAATGACGCAGGTGTAACTTTTTTAAACACGAAAAATTATTTATTGACAACGTACATACAGATTTAAATTTTTAACTTTACTTCTTTAAATTTTCCGTACCTACCCTGTGTTATATGTAAGTACATTATTATTGTTATGTTTATACCTACATACTCTAGATGGAGTCAGGCATAAATACTTTCTCGTATTCAAGAAACATATGAACAATTATTTATATAATTGACGAAAACCGAAAACATATCATGCTTTTTCAGACTCACAATCATTTTCATTTTCCATCTTTTATTTTCAATAATACATTATAGCATATAATGTGTTCAGATGGAAATTGAAAATGATTGTGAGTCTGAAAAAGCATGATATATGTTTTCGTTAATTATATAAATAATTGTTCATATGTTTCTTGAATACAAGAAAGTATTTATGTATATTAGCAAATTTTTGAAAGGTGGAGCTTTAATAGTTCGGTAGCCCCACCAATAAATTGAAACAAACATAAATATAAAAACAAGCGGAAGCCACTATTTGTAAGTCGACGAATTTCCGATTTTTCAACACGTAATGTAAATGTGATAAAAGCATGTATTTGTAGTTTCTTAATTATCCATATTTGTTCGAGCTTTGTTAACGTACTCTCACGAATTACAAGAGCGGATTATGTCATTCTGCCGAAATGATCGTAAGAATAATGCAAATTGGGAATCGTTTGTATTCAGTGAACTTCTCTGTATTCACAGGAAAAATCGAAGTCAGTTCTTCCTTAGATCTAATCACGGTAAACGGAGGTGCAAGCAGTGGCGCTGCAGGCGTATATTTTTAAATACGAAAAATTATTTATTGACAACATACATACAGTTCTAAATTTTTAACTTTCCTCCTTTAAATTTTCCCGTGCCTACCCTGTATTACATGTAAGTACATTATATTGTTATGTATATACCTACATACTCTAAATGACGTCAGACATAAATACTTTCTTGTATTCAAGAAACATACGAACAATTATTTATATAATTGACGAAAATATATATGAAAGAAATACGTTCATGTATCATAAAATACATTTATGACGTATGAATATTTCTTTTTCAGATTCAGTTTCAAATTCAGTCAGAATTCATTATTGGAATTTATTGCTAATTTTTGGAAGGTAAGGCTTTAGTAGTTCGGTAGCCCCACCAATAAATTGAAACAAACATAATTAATTGTTAACAAGCGGAAGCCACTATTTGTAAGTCGATGAATTTCTGATTTTTCAACACGTAATGTAAATGTAATAGGAGCATGTATTAAATTTCCTTTATCTGTTTGTTCGAATACACGTTTCAACACATTTATATCTTCAAACAATATACAATATCATTTTAGATATGTGTATAAAAAACACGTATAAAAATATTTATCAAATATAATTAACTCCTTAAACAATATTTGCAGGTTCCAATACTTGTGAACTATTGCACTGTTAAATTTATTGAATCTTATTTAAGTCGCTACTCCTCTTACTTAATAAATAGTTATTTTTAACTAAAACAATATAGTTACTTTTAAATAAAACAATAGAATTTAACCCAAATTTGGGTTAAATTTGAACTGTTTTCAATTATTTAACTCCATTGTTTTAGTAAAAATAACTATTTATTAAGTAGGACTTAAATAAGATTCAGTGGCGACTTAAATAAGGTTTAACACTATAGATTTAACAGTGTGTATTATTAAAAAATAATAAGAAGTGTATGTGGCAAAGAAAGTCTACAACCTACGTATGAATATTTTTTCTCATCCTGCTTCACTTCGCCGCACAGATACGTGATTAGCTTCGATAAAATCTTCCGCATACCGCCTATCAATCGGATTAAGAATTTCCTGAAATTTCCATTGTGTCCAGTCGCGGATTTCCGCGAAGCATCGCGGCCGCGAGTCTAATCGCGAGCGGCGAAGCTATCGCGAAGTGCGGAAGCGAGGCGGGTTTTACGATCAAGAGACTTTTTCTACGACTTTACAGCGCAGCGCGGCATTGGCGAGTCTCGGTCAGTGGACTCGAGAGGAAGAGAAAGAGGAGGAAGAGCAGAGGTAGAAGGAAAAAAAGTAGGAGATGAGAGAAGAGGCGCACACGTCTGCCCATGAAAAACGACAGGATGACCCCTTCTCGAGTGCATCGTCAATTGCTCGGATGTTCAGGATACGCTGTGTTCTTAGACAGGTGTTGCAAAAGGACGAAAACGACATCTCCTTGTTCGATCATAGATCGCGGAAAAGCGAGCGTTCTCCTTTAATTTCCATCGCCGTCGTTTCGATCGATATATTATAAATACACTGGGTATCGTATTATGAGCAATAACGATAAAAAAAATTCTATCGAAAATGAAAGATACTGGAATTAATTGTGACAAGTCGACACGATATGTACGTGTATAAAGAATGTGATGAACATAAATAAAGAATACGTAAACGCGTGTGATCAACCTAATTGAGGAAAGTGAAAAGATGAAAGTGAAAGATGTCCCGAACGATTATTACGCTCTTCGATTTTGGTATAAGAGATACTATTATTAAGGGGTTTCACCCTCACCATTCCTGAGGTTTTAAATTGATACCTTAAGTTTGGGATTTTTTGTGGGTAAATGGATAACTTTATTTAAAATCTGCTTAGAGGACATTATTGTACATATATAAGGAACCAAAAAAATATTTTTTTTATTTTTCTTATGTCCAAAATGGCGGCGCATTGGGCTACACTTGCGAAATCCCTTTTTTTCTATCGAGGATTCCAGACACACGGTTTGACCTTGAACAAAATATAAAGAATTTTCATTATCTACATGACTAGAGAAGTATGTAGGAATTTTTCAAAATATTGAATTTTCTCAAAATGGCAGCTATTTTACGAAAGACTTGTACTGACAAAAATACGAACTTTTCGTAAAATAGTTGCCATTTCGAGAAAAACCAATATTTTAAAAAACCTCTACGTACTTCTATAGTCTTTAAGATGTAAATAATGAAAGTTCTTTGTGTTTTGTTCAAGATCAAACCGTGTGCCTGGAATCCTGTACACCGATTTGAAAAAACAAAAAAAAAAGATTCCGCAAATAGGCCATTGCGTCGCTATTTTGTACATAAAAAAATAAAAATAAATTTTTTTAGTTTCTTACATATGTACAACAATATCCTCTAAAGACAGCTTTTAAATAAAGTTATCTATTTACCCACAAAAAATTCCAAACTTAGGTATGATTTTAAGGCTTTAGGGGTGGTTAGACCCCTTAATATCGATACAATATTACGAAGACATGTATTCACTTTTTGCTGATTAGATTTTACTTTAATTGACTTCCGTCGAAATCCGTGTTGCGACCTCGCGAAAGCTCACACAATGATCGCCTTAATCGCCAGCTTCCCGCACGATCATCGCATTACCCTGAATTTCTCCAAGCTGATAGGAATTACGATCCTGTCCATGAACTCTACTCGAGTTTTTTTAACATACGGAGCAAAAAAAGATGGAGATGAAGCGGGCGACAGGAAAACATCGCCGAAACTCGATCGCGACTTCTAAGAAAGGAAAGCGCGAGTTTTATTTCAGCGAAGAAGATCGTCGAGATAACGATGAAGTGACGCCTCTTGAAGTTTCATTGAACGCAAATACTAATTAGGATGTGTTCGCTAAGCCACTTTCCAGTGTTCACACAATAGAAAATACATCTCCATGTACGTAAAAAGTAAATCGCAAAAAAAAAATAAGAAAAGTAAAACTCACACGAAAGAAATTTTCCTCACATTTGTAACAAGAAAATGAGCCTCTCGTGCAGAGAAGGTAAAACTACGCCGACTACCTGAAACGTTCTTCGATGTTCGCACGATAAAACAGATAGATTCATTCCTACTGGCTGGAAGCAGTTAGCGGAAAGTAAAAAATATAAGAGCAGCATAAAAGAAATCTACTTCGCGTCCGCAAAAAAAGGAACCAAATTTCTCGGAAGTAGGAAAGGTAACGATGGGCTCATATTAAATTGCTTTAATCGTCCGTCTTTGCGTCACCGCGAGGAGAAGTGTGACACGGTGCTGGATCCGCGTGATATTTGAAAGTCACTGTATTACAGCTAACAGCGGCACGATCTGTGGCGCGAGATAAGCGGCGACAGTTAAGCGAGCACGCTTCTCATGCTTTTCTTTTTTAAATTTCCACCTCACATAAATATCGCTTTCGATCTGAAGATTTCACTAGCTGCGAATTCGATTCCGCGTGGCGACGACCCTGCAATTGGACCCCCGCGGTAAGAATCGCCCGGTCGTGCAGCAAAGGACCCTTGTTAAGTACATATTTAAGTATAAATATATCTAGATATCACAACGTGCGTGTTGCGCTCTATCTCTTTGCTATTACCATAATATATAAATATATAAATATAACAATGTAATTATTAAGATAATTGGTTCGATAAAATGGTTCGCAGCTCTATTCCTTGATACCTTGAATCCTTGCATAAATGTTAAAAATAAGTACTTTATTTTAACAATAATGCGCTATCACTAATAAAGAAATAATTCGTGCGTATTTATTAATATAAAATACATATATATTATAATAATACCAACACAACATACACACGCACAACTGTTAATGAAATTATCTCTTGTAACTGTTATTTATTATACTACTTCGAAGTTATTAAACATCTCGACTTTTTCATAAACGCAACTTCCTTGAATTTGTGTATTGTTTTCACACTTCCACATCGGTATCTGCATTAGAATTCAAGTATCATTATCTGTAACTGGATTTACTATTTTACAAGTAACTGTGTACGCTTTGATATTTCATCTTGAACAATCCAGGCAAGGGAAGCGAAGTCGCGAAGGTGGAAGCGAAGAGGAAAACGTTGGGAATAATTAAGAGAATCGTCGACTGGCACGACCGTAAGTCCGTGATCTTGAAGCGGCATTCTTGTGTCGTGGGAGTACTTCACATAGTTAGCATCGCGGAAGAATGCAAGCGAAAGACAGAAGGACGTGGGGCGAAGAGGGAAGGAGAGGAAGCCAGACTGAAACGGAGTCACGTGGAAAAAAAGGGAGAGGAGAGCGGCAACGACATAATTAATGATTTCTCCGTGGTAATTAGTGTTTTCACTGATCTTGACTCCAGCCTTCAGTTCCTATTGAGACACTTTTCTTTTGCGATAACGAAATTTACGGATGCGCGCGTCAATTTTTCGGCATCTGTCTGTCGCTGTCGCTTAAATGTTCAGTTATGCCAGATTCTGTGGAGAAAAAGAATTCTACCTTTGTTCACACATTATCAAATATAATTATAAATTAATCTAAAATGTAAAGAATATTCGGCGTTTTTTTTATTTTTTCTAACTGTTTCTCTTCTATAAAGTACTAAATATTTCGAGGCAGTGCCGGGAATAATTCTGCATTGTGCCGTTAACGTGCCGCTATCAAAACAAAGATCAAGGCTGTAAACTAACCATTTTTCTATCATAAAATATTTCGCCTGTGAATTTACTGGAAGATACTACGAAGTAACTGCACGTCGTATAATTTGTTCTTTGTATTTTAAATTTACTTTAATATCTAATTGAGCTGTATTACATATTAACGTTTTCTTTCGTGAACTCGTTAGCGTCTGAGTATGATAATAATGAATTACGTTCGATTGAGAGAACATTTTGTAATGTCGCTACTTGAACTCTAATTAGAGAGAAAAATACAATTTTATTAATATTAATTTTTTAATATTGAATTCAATAAGATAGAGATGCTAAAATGCTATTTATAAGTAAATATATATAATAAATTATACATATAATAGGGTAAAGTAGCGCAATTTGGTCATAGCGTAATTTGGTCAACAACATTTTTTGAGCGCTGCAGTCGCACTAGACAGTTGTCGTTCATGTCATTAAATTGTCATTGTATTAGCTCACTTTTGATGAGACATAGAGCTGAGGAGACGTGTTTTTGCTCGGCAGAACAAAGCGAAAAAATTTGGACAAATAATTAAAATTGACATCATACATTTTATTCTGTGAAATGATGATTTTTCGTGATTTGATGCAGGTAATGTGTGTTATGATATGGTTTTTTATTCTCTTTCATGTGATTAATCGCGTTTCGGTGTGAAGTCCGTGGAAAAATTTTTACGCCCATTTTTTTCAACTAGCAAGGTTAGCGTAATTTGGTCAATGGATTTTTTTCACACATGTTCACAAATGAACACTGAACGTCACATATAAACACATATAGACTCATTTTTTGGTTTTTTTTTCGTGTGCTCTTCCGATCTACATTTTCTAAATATTAGAATGGAATTTCGTAAGCGAAAAACTGATCGTCTAGCAAAAGATCTTATTGCATTGTTTAATGCTATTAAAGAAATAAAATTGGGGAAGAATACGATAGCGTTGCTTTGTCATACGATATTCATAGAACAAGTTTGAATCGGTATGTTTTGCAGCTTGATAAGCAGATCGATGATTTTTCAACAATCAGCGACAACGATCTTTTAATAAAAATTCAATCACTTTGTACGGGCGGTGCATCATCATCTTCTGACTCAGAAGAAGAAGACTTCTGCATCATTTGTATGCGGCAAACATAACAGCCGGTTATTATATCTGCGTACATTGCGATTCTGAGCACTCGCAGATGGAAGATTAATTTCAATGTTCCTGTGTTTTTTTGTGCTTTTTTTAAATGAAATTAATTAAAAAATAATTAAAATTTGAAAATATGCTGTTTTGGCTTTATTTTATGATTTATTTTTTAAGAATTCTTAAGATTTATACGGTTGACCAAATTACGCTATGAAAAAAAAATTTCGATTTTTTATGTTTCGGGAAAATGATCATATTTTTTTTGCGATGAAATAGAAGATAGGTATATTCGAGAAAAAGTTGCGCTAGGTTTTTACCTTTCCAACGGTTTATTTGGTTTCATGAAATTCGAAAAAATACAAGTTTTAGAGTCGTTCAAAAAAAAGTTGACCAAATTACGCTATACTCCCCTACATATAACAAAATACATATAATAAAATATTTGATAAATTTCATTAAAATTTAACATTAAATATTACATGGTAGCGAGATCAGCTGATATGTTTTGGTTTTGATGATTTATTAGCTAACGTTTATTAAGCGCGCTGCCCAAGTACGCAAAGACTATCGCGCGCGCTGCATTGTCATCCTGACGAGACTCAAATCGATGCGTGCTGCATGTTATTAAGTTACTCATCGAATAGTAATTATTTCTTACGAACAATTAACTTGAGACCATCGTTCGTTAATTAACTTCCGTGATTGTAAATTTATCGATTATTTTTATCGCAAAAAATTCTTTACACGATTTATCCGTTTCATTTACGTACCTATTGAGATGAGATAAGGGACGGAAATAATAAAGAATTGTTCCATCACGATATTTATACGCGCGTGGGCAATAACGCGTTTCTTTAACAGTGTCTGTTTGAATGTATCATGCATCGAGCTTTGAGTTTTTCACTGACTATCGTAATTTGTTCATCACTTTCAGATTGAAGATGCGGACATTGCAGTGCTAAATTCTGCAATACACGTAATACTTGATCTTTTCTTAATTTTTCGAATATACGGAATATAACGAAATATCGCGGGTATGAAATAAATTTCGAGTAATTTCACGATACGTTTGATTATCGAAATTTTATTCATTATATTTCGTTAATTTGTACAAATTTCGTGAATATCAAGGCGAATCATACAACTTCGATCTTTTTTCGCGTTATTCCGCGATCACGTATCGATGGGATTCCGTCGCAATGTAATGCAGTAAAGCGCGCGTAGCGTGTGACTATACCATCGGGAGTGCAATGAGCGAGTAATTATTCTATTATAAGGACTTAATATGCGCGATCGTAATTAGCTGCATTTTCTTGCATTATACGAATAACAACAAATCTGAGAGGAGAAACTTGAAAAAAATATATTTAATAATGTGAGGTTCAATAACTATCTCATCGCACATATATAATACTGCGAAGCGTTTCATAGTCATATAATAGTTAATAGCATCGAGTTTCACGGAAGTAAACTCCTTCTCACATTCTGAGTACACCCTCTAATCGAAATATAATTGAATCATCTGTGTCTCAAGATATAAAACTTCATTCTGAATATTTCACCTAATTCGTTTTTTTTTTAAGATTTATTTAACGACTAAAAATATAGGTCTCATATACTTCCGCGATTCAAGATCAGTATCTTGATGATACTAGGAACAATAGATATTCAAAATGAAAGAATTTCGAATTATCTGTATGACAATCGCGACGCACGCATGGCGCGCTCGAGTGACTTCAACGACGGGTCGTGAATGAAGCTTGAACGCGCGAATGTCGCCTGCCGTGCGGCTCACCCGACCTCCTGCGAGCTTAATTGCATGGGAAAAGGTGTCGCTCAGCACTTTCTCTCGCGGCAGTCGCGGCGAGGGGAAAAAAAAACAAAACACGCGCAAACGCAAACTCCACACGTGGATGTGGGTGCGCGAAATGCGCGCGCGCGTGTGAGCGCGGTGGCGGCGTACACGTGAATGGAAATTGACGTCCTGTTACTGATACTTTCGTGCCTGAAACAGTGCCTGAAACACATATTTTCCCTCCCCAACTCTTTTCCTAGCTTTCTCGAAATTATCATATTATTGGCCAGATCGACATATCGCACTAAAGTATATAGACCATTTATTTACTTTTACTTCCAACATGTTAAACAGATTATACGCAATGATGTATCGCTTTTACTTGCAAGTATACAATAACAACAAGATCTCGTGGAGCTCTCGGAGAAATGTAAGAAAGTATAAGACGAAACAAGAATAACAAATACTTAATTTTAACAAAACTGAATATTATATATGCACAAACACTTTGCGTATAAGTAAAGCATAAGAGATCGCTATCTTTGTACGAAGTTTATTTACAGTTTTATATTTTCGTTTCTTCTCAATTTATTTCTTGCAGGGTTGGGTAAGTTAATATATTTTTTTAACTAAGTTAAGTTAAAGTTAACAGTCTAAAAATTTAACTTAGTTAAGATACAAATTAGTCCACAATAAAATTAGAGTTAAAAGTTAAAGTTAAGTTGATAAAAAAAAGTAATTGAAAAGTTAAATTTTTTTATTTTATAATTTTAGGGTTTCTAAATAAAGTTTTTAAATAAAGTTTTTAAATAAAGTACATATATATATATATGTTATACTTATTTCTGTCGAGCCGCGGAAAGAGGACCGATTTCGAAGGGCTTCTTCCAACGTGATTTAATGCACAGAAGATCCGCGAATAGTGATTCCTTCCCGCGGTCAAACTGTATTTCTTATATTATTACAATTGCCTTGATGTTTGTTCTCAAATTTGAGTTTGAGGACACTAACTTAGACATGTATTTCATTCTGGGTTTACAAAATGCACTAAAAATGTAACTTCAAGAAAGTTAGATCAAAAGTTAATAGTTACCGATAAAATGTAACTAAATTAAGTTAAAAGTTAAGAGCCTAAAATGTAACTAAGTTAAGTTAAAATTATTTAACTTTTTAACTTTTTAACTTAACTTTTATCTTTTTAATTAGCCACTACCCAACAATAATTTCTTGTAATGAGGAATATAGATAGATAATGACGCAGCAATATTTTGTTATACGTTTTTAATGAAAGATGTTTCACGGGGAATTTTACGAGGAAGTTGACAGAAATTTAAAGGCCGGACGATGGAAAGCTCCGTCAAACCGGTAGCCGGAGATGACCCTAATTTATATGTCGTCCGCGAGAGACTTTTCCTTCCTGCGATACGGCGTGTTCGCGGCACGTTGCCAGAGGCAAGTAAAGAGAGAAAGAGAAAGAGAGAGAGAGAGAGAGACTGGGATCGATCGGCCGCAACTGCATGGCATTGTCCCGCGGAAACGCGTTCGTTAACCGCTGGAAACGCCGCCGTGTCGGACGTTTGCCGCGACGTTGCATCGTAACCATGCATGCAGAGTTCAGGAAGAGAGCACGTCTCGACTATGTTTATCCTATGATTCAGCGCTACTCGGCTGATCGTAGGCCGAGTATCTCTCGCATAGCGCGCGCACGCGCGGGGCGTTGAGCGCGAGCGAGAAAACGAGCGATAGATTCGCGCGTCCTCGGGACGAACAAACGTTATGCAAATCGTCCCCTCATTTATTTCTTCCGTCCGGGAGGTAGGTACGCGACCCTCGCTTCCCGGCAATGCCGGGAAAGAGCCGTCGTTCTCAATGCTTTTAATTTCAAATGTGCTACCTGATTAGATGCGGAGGCGTATATAAATTGCAGTTCGCATGTACGATTCTTCTTTTCTTTCAGCTCAATTTAGACTTATATGTAACTTTCTTTTTACATAAATCGCATTAGATTTTACTATCTTTATTATAACTCTTTCTATTCAACTCAATTCGGAATTTTTTCAAAATTTATTCAGATCTTTCAATTCTGAATGCGCACACAGTAAAAAAACGTTTTTGTATTTATATTGAAAATGGTCCACTCACGTTCTTGTTAAAATTTTGTGTCGAATTTTAAACATATTTGTTTATTAAATTAAGGGGGTCTTCTACTTTGAAGGCCTTTTTTTGAGGAATCATGAAAACATACTATATCGGGACTTTTATATCATATTTATTAACATTGGAAGTATGTTTGATAATTTTTTCAAAATAAAATATCGTCAAGAATGCGTTGTACAGAGCGATAATGGCATGTATCTAAAAAAAAAGTTGTCGGATGGCGCCCATGATTGTAGTTCACCAGTTAATCTGAAACAAAAAACAAAATAGCATTTTAATCTATGAATGTGTGACTATCTTCGGTACCAAAAACTAACGAAAATATTGAAAATTGTATATTTTGCAGAGTTTTGAAAAAAAAACTGTCTAAAAAAATGACGAAAAATGAAATTTTTTTTTCAAAACTGCCAAATATACAATTTTCAATATTTTTGTTAGTTTTTGGTACCGAAGATAGCCACACATTCATAAATTAAAATGCTATTTTGTTTCAGATTAACTGGTGAACTACAATCATGGGTGCCATCCGACAACTTTTTTTTTAGATACATGCCATTATCGCTCTGTACAACGCATTCTTATCGATATTTTATTTTGAAAAAATTATCAAACATACTTCCAATGTTAATAAATATGATATAAAAGTCCCAATATAGTATGTTTTCATGATTCCTAAAAAAAAAATCCTAAAAAACGACGAAAAAAAAAGGCCTTCAAAGTAGAAGACCCCCTTAAGGGGGTATTCTAGTGTGACCGGTCAAAAAAATCGATTTTTTTCTTTTTGCATATTCTTATAGTTTAGGGTCTTGAAAATGTGTCTCTAAAATATTAAGATGAAATTCGTCAAATTGACCGAGCTATAGAGGTTTAAAGACGTAGCCCCCGCGCGCGTCCATACGGCTCGTCGCCCGAGATTTCACGCAGTAGACGGATTTTTTGCGTGTCAGGTGGTATTTCTTTACGTAGCCAAATAGTGCTTACATATAGCTGAGAAAAGTATCCTGTACGGCCCTGGTATAGCTAAGGGTAAGTTACTGAAATTACTTATTATCCACCTTGTAAACGCATGAGAAACTTTAAACGCGTTTTTCTCGAAACGACATTTTTCAAATCGGGCGTGTATTTTTCTCACAAACTACTGGGCCGATCGACTTGCGCTTTTGCATGCATATAGTGTACATATTAGGCTTTCGCCTGAACCTCCAACCTTATTGGTCTCTTAAAAATTACTATTTTTCCGGACCGTGAAAATTAAATATTTTTTATCAAAAATCGAACTTTTTTTTTTAAGCATCGCCATTTTGTCAATTGTTCTTCAAATGATTTACTTAGAGGTTCGGGCGATAACCACATTTGTAAGGAATAAAATAAAAAAAAGCTTGTTTATTTGAGATGACGAGGACGGTCGCAATCACTACGCCCGATAAAAGAGGAATTTCAAAACATGACCTGCGCGTCCATTTGTGCCGTGTGTAATTTTCAATAAAAAGCATTAAAAAAATTTGAGATGTTACTTCAAAATATGTATAAATGTAAAAACAAAACATTATATCTATAAGTTTAACCGTTTTTATAAAATTAATTCTCAAAAATTACCTTAAAAATGGACGTTCACACTAGAATACCCCCTTAACGTAATGTAATTATGTTATTTAAATATTTTGTGTTAAATTGATATTCAATATTTCTCAGTGTCAAAATAATTTATAAGTAAGTGAATAAATAACATAAAAATAAAGTAGGTTTAAACTATAAATTTTAAGATAAATAAATAAAAGATAAATAAACTTGTTAATTTTACTAAGAATAATGTTTCCACAATTTGTTTCCAAATTGTATTAAAGTGTTACATTTTTTGTATTAATTTTTACATAATGTGTTACTTTCTAACATATTCATCTTGCGTTAAATTAACACAAAAATTTGGAGTGGACCGTTTGGGACATGTAAGATGTGTTAATTTAACACAAATTTTTTAACTGTGCAATAGTTTAAAAAAAAATTCCTAAATTATGTTATAATAGTGTTTCTAGGCAGTTAAGAACGCGATTCTCTTAAAGTGGCACGAGATAACTCGTCTTGCGAGTAAATCAATTATGACTAAACCCACGCGCTCCGCCTAAATTTTACAAAATAAACACACGTGAGTAATGCACTCCGGATTCTTCCCGTATAGTGGTAAATGTCAAACTCAAAAACCGCGTGATGTCACTCGCGACAAGATCCGGCTCGAGCCCGTCGCTGGAAGCTGGTTTTGCGCAAGAAGGCGCGAGAGGAAGAGAGGTCCTATCGGGCCTCAAAGAGGGTCTCTCTCTGGAAACGGCCGGGAAACGCGCGCGGCGCGCGTTCCTCCACCGTCTCGTCGGCTGCGGCTTATGTAAAGCATATAGGTAATGAAACGTTCAATGCGCCGCACGGCGGACGATGATATAAGAGGGTTTATGCGCGCGCGGCTGCGGATCTCGCGTTCGGCTCTGATCTATATTATAGAATAAAGGTGGGTGTAACGTATAACGGTATCCCGTCGGCCGCGCCGCACCACCCACGTCCGACGGGATTGCCCAACGTTTCATATATGGCCGTAGCCCAAGGGCGAGGGCGAGAGAGAAGAAGGCGATGCCGGGAAATCCTGGCCGCGCTCCCGCGGCTGCCGAGGTATATCCTCTCGTTCATATAATGGGATAAGATCGATCGTTTTTGTTGAAACATATTTACCTTCCACGTAATACGACACGCGATACGAGTTCTCACGGTTTTACTTTATACGTTTCCTTTTCTGAAAAGAAATGTCCTCGCGCCGCTAATGAAGAAGCATTGTGACTGCAACTGTTCAGGGGAATTATTTTTGCAATTTTTATTCTTCTTTAAAGAAGGACAGAGAGCTTTTGTTTGTCAGTATTAATAAAAATAAAGTATTTAAAAAATACGAAACTATACAAGAATTGCAATATTTTTCTATGACATATTATTTTGAAAATAATAATGAAACGTGATTGTAATTAAAAATGTTTAAAACATGGAGTTACAATACTTATCGTTTCTGATTCCTGAACAAATTAATCACTTTATAAAAATAAAACCTCGAGCAATCATTAGAACAAGTTGCGTCTGTCTTTACGTGGTTGGAATTTAAATTCTTTTTGAAAGAACACCGACAAACAAAAACAAATAAATAATAATTTTGTTTAAAGTTTTATATCCGTTTGGTATATAATTCACAGGCCATTCCTCTGATTATCCATGACTTTCCCACGCTGCTAAACATTTTTCCCTGTATAATGGTGTATTTTGCGCAAGAAACGAACCGCGTGTGTGATGAAAACTCGACCGACGTGCCGCGTTTTCGGGAAGTACCTTTGCGAAAATCGTGCTCTCGATGGAAAGCGTTCAGATAGTTGCGTAATCCAGTCAGAAATTGCGGCGAATCTGGGCGCGCGAGGAAAACTAGGCAGTAGCGGCGCAACTTTTTCGTTTACATAACGGAGCAGCCGCCGCGCCGGGATGTCGGCGCGAGCGTGGGCAGGCGATTTGGCGCGCCGGGTATCGATGAGTAACGCGCGCCGCAAGTACAAGTACCTGAGAAACGCTTTTTCGATTAGGTAATACCTAACGAACCCGCAAGGCGCATAACGCGCGAAAAGGTGAGACGTTGGTTTCCATATGTAATTCGCCGTTGCACGATAGATAAATACTATGCATAGGTGTAAGAATAATGTTCTTTAACCGCCAACGGCGAGCTTCATTGCTGATAAAGGTCACGATCTTTCTTATACGAGTCCACGCTGTGCGAGCGGGTGTACATATGTATACGCTAATACGTAATTGTACGTTGAATGCACCGATTTCACTAAGTCCACGAGGCAATTACGTGCATTCGAGGCTGCGTAAAGCCTATCTTCGCGAGCGGCTTTCTGCCGGTCGATCTGCGGATCATCATCGCGAATGAGTTCGCCTCTTGCGTAATATACCGAATACGAACGGCCGCGCGCTGTATTTTTTTTTTTTCAGTAACGATTCGATGACCTGTCGATTATGAAAGAGTGAGAAACGATGACATAAGACACGTCAATTCCTTTTGTATACGTGATATATTTCTTCTTATTATTTGAAGCATTTTATAAACAGACTACGTTAAAAAATGATTTCAATAAAATTAAAAAATCAATTTAAATTTAAACAATAATTTCACTATTATATAACCGAAATTAGCTTTTATTTCAGAAATGATCTAATTAATATTTGTCAATTGAAATAATTTTCCAAGTAAATTTCGCATTTTTTAACTAAATTTCATATTACTAGATTATATTTTAGTTATCTACAATTCGACTATTCTTTTCATAAATTCGTAAATCAAATTCATTCCATTATATCCGGAAGGACATAATGGAATGAATTCGGGTGTGGGTGTCTGGGATTTATCTGACCGTTCCATTTTGCTAGGTACGGAGTGCCCCGCCGAGAAGCCGCGGTACTTTCTATCTGGAACCTCGAACGCGCGCGATACAATTTCACTTGTTCCGCGGTATTCCTGTACGGCTCCGCCCACGAGAGCCTAGAACGGCGACGGCGTCGTACCTCTCACCGGCGACGACCGGCCGAGGGATAGAATAACAAAAAAAAAAAAGATACCGGCGGCAGACGCAGGGGAGCGGAGAAAACCGGCGTGTAGGAAATAGTTCCGGGTTCGCGGCTCTTGTGGGACGACGCTGGTCACGCGATTCACGCGCTCGGCTAATAATTAGCGAAGAGACGTAAGGGCTGCCTGGACTTCTCAGGAAGTTGCGCGTAGGATAGACGCGTCATTAACGAACCTACGCTCTGTGGATTAATCGTCGCTAAGTCGTTGACATGATTTCTCGCAAAGCAACTGGTTTTAAGATTTTCACGTTTTACGTTAAGCAAAGCTAGTAGAAATAATGAGATGAAAATGACACACAAATTTTCTTCTTTTATTATCAAAAATATCCTAATTATGACTTTTCTATTCTATAGAAATCTATAAAATCTATCTAATGTAATGTATTGTTATGTATTCTAATATAATGTAATGTATATGTAATCTAATGTATAAATCTAAATGTAAGATAGGAAAGATAAATTTAAAAAAATATATAAAATTATAATGCATAAAATTATAATGATAAAAATTGTATACAATATAACAGCGCCTAAGCTCTTGCTTATATTTTTTTAACATTCAAAAAGATTCAATTTTTTAATAATTCATACCAATCTATTTATTATACCTACAGTGTTACTAGTAGTAATTTAGAGATTATTTATTATTTAATACATAGTGCTAGGCGACGTTGATAATTATGGGCCTTATCTCGTATTTCTCGTTAACGCGGAAAACGTTTAAGAGAATATTATCATTCGTCTTTCATCAAGCGGAATGACTACCGACGGTGGACATTTCGCCGCGCCTTCGGTGCCCATCACTGATTATAAAGTTCGCGGATTAATGATCCGCGAACGTCCTGTTCCGGCGAAATTAGTATTTGAGGCCCATAAGGCGTAAATGAGAAGTAGCACGAGCGTTGCGCTACGAGTGTTACGATAACATCGAGTATTTTATTTGTATCTTTATGCAAAAATTATATGTAATATTATCTCATAAATAATTTTGCCTTCGCAATCACGATTCTATTTATATATATAAGGAAATAATTTTTAAAAGAGAAAATACCTTGTTATGAGCTAACAAGGGCTATTTACTATCTTCTCTAACTTTTGACAATATGCATATAGATAATGATTTCTCTTTTACCTTTTCTGGAACTAATATAATTCTTTGTCGTTTCTTTTTATAATAAAAACGCGTATATACATTTTTTTAAACAAAAATATATTTAAAAAATTTAAATTTGAAAAACTCACCGATTATGTGTGCTACTGCCATCTGACGCAGGAGGATCGAGTGAAAGATTGCTCGTTGGTAGACTTGCTGCAGCATTCCACGCCATCTGTAATAATAATAGCAACTCAGATTTAATTTATAGTAAAAATATATATTTATTAACAATAGTAAATGCAGAATACTCTGCATGTGTGCAGGTTATCAGAGAGAAGCCTGAGAGTATAATGTATGTAATACAAAAGAAAAGTTTGTATGCCCGCATTTTACGTGGTCACATTCACCAGAACGCCTCTACGTGCACATTTTGTGCACGTTCAACTACTTAGCGGAATAAATCCGACAGATAACATATTATATACACTTTGGTTCTGTTTCGTGCTATGTCGTTCCACGATTTTTTTATTCCATTTCATGCTATATCCATAAAAAGATACTAATGCAACACATGAAAAATACGATTAAATATATCAAGCAAATTTCAAATGTATAATAATTACACTATATAGAGTGTAAAATTTATTTTTGCGTTTATAGTTATATATAATTTGTAGTTTAATTTGTAAAAGATCTATTATTTCCAAAAATCTGAAATTCAAAAATGTAAGATTATTTCATGTATAATTATTTTAATAAATTATTTTTATATATTATTTAATGATTGGTTATGTCTTTAAATAAAATATCGCATTTTTTAATAATATTTATATATATTATATTTTATAATATTTAAAAGAATAATCCTCATTTTAAATGAAATCTTAATTACAAATTCTACCTAGCATTTGCATTTAATAAAAGAGAGTCGCTTGAAAAATATCGTTTCTTGAAATGGTCGCAATTGTGATATTGTTATGAATATTTAATTAAGATTTCATTTAAAATGAGGATTATTCTTTTAAATATTATAAAATATAATATATATAAATATTATTAAAAAATGCGATATTTTATTTAAATTTATATCGTATAATTTATATCGTATAATAAAAAAAATTTCCGTACGATTGTTAATTCTCGACAAATATTTTAATTAGAATAAATCTTACATTAGGCTTGAAGTTTTCGATTGTTTGACTGCAACGTGACGATCAATTTAAAATTCCTAACATCGAATGTAGACTAGTGCAGATAACTTTATGTAGTGAAAAAATTAATAACAGCAAACCAAGTATGAGGTATTTTAGAAAATGCCGTCACAATGATAAAAACCAAAAATTCTATGCGAAAAAAGTTAGGGATGACCTCGGGGGGGTGCGTTTTAGGGCTAGGAAGTTGTTTTTCGTAATTTTCGGCGAAAGTTTACCTCCAATCGAAAAATGTTATATGGAGATGTTATAGATATTAAAAAGATCTACAACTTTTGTAGACATGATTTTTCACATAATCTCAAAGTTTTCGAGAAAAATCGAAAAAA
>NW_012026849.1:152743-205573 GCF_000956235.1 Wasmannia auropunctata | reverse complement strand
TGTGCTCTTCCGATCTTAAATACACTTTTTTCTAACAAAAAATATTGTCGAATTATTTACTTCTGTAAAACACTATTTTAACCCTTACACTTAATAATTACAAAAATAATTATTTTTGCTTCTCTTGCAACAACACATTCTTCATCGTTTTGCAATTATTTTATTTGTTTATGTAACAAAATATATCACTTTTACCTCGTAAAACTCGACTCTCGTTTACTGAAACAATTATTAACCATTTTATTTGCGTCAGCGTATTTGCATAAACATCAATTATGTAATTAATGCCAAAAATAAAAAAACACGTAATGTATATACATGAAACAGATATACAATTCGTATGATAGCTGTGACGCGATAAAATCTTGAATTTTCTCGAATCACGATTTCAAATCAGAATTTCAAACTGAATTTCTGTCTCCAATTCTGCCTCCGCTTTTGTTGTGATTTCCTGTAAGGTATTTGTTGATAGAAGAAAAAATGGTATTTTAATAATTTATGAGGATTGATCTCAGCGATACTTATAAATCAAGAAGAATGAATTTCTTCACGTTGTAATAGTATAGCTTTTATTATAGTATAGCGCTATAAAAAGGAATACAGTAAACGAAATTGATCGGTACATTGATAGTTGTAAAGTTCAGTCATGTAAACTAATGATAAAATTGTTAGTTATAATCGTAAGTAATCATCGAATAACTATTTTAAACAATTTTTTAATGATTTCATCGTAGCAATTAATTTTTGTCAAATAAAAAATCGCAATGTCATATATAATAAGACATTAAGAACAAATCGATATAATAAAAAAGGCAACTTCCTACATCATTACGTTAAATGTTAAACAACTTAGAAAATATTTAAGTTTTGTAATTTTTTGTCACAAAAAAATATTCTACTTATAAGTAAGGAATTCTTAGTATTTATTTTATAAGAACAAATCTTATGTATAAAATATTCATGTATGAAAAAGACACATAAACTATGATCACGAATATAATCAAGAATTACGATATCTCTTTACATTCTATAGAGTATATCATTCTTTGACTTCTTAAATATCAGAAGAAAATCCTCTAGAATCAAGAAGGTGCTGCTAAAGAATAGAATATTTTTTTATGTTGTTTCCGTAACATCGCAAATTTATCTCATAAATGATAAAATGTTTATCGATGGTTTGTGCGAATGAATTTGATAATAAATTAACAATTCACTTATGTAACGTATGCATACATACGGATGTACATTTACATTAAATGAAATTATCAGTTTGTCGCTATAAAATGAATTAAGCGAAAATTCTATTTTTGATATCGCGCAAGTCGTGATTGCACGTACCTTGACTTATAAATTCGCATTCATCGAGCGAAAAGAAGAGAGAAGAATCGTCGATGATTTGACATAGTGATGAGTCGCTTAAACTGAGAATAACACAGTTTATCGTTTGAATTTCGATCCATCAATCTTTTTTTAATTCATCCAATACGAGACTTTTGATCGCTTTAGGAGGCCAATGTCTTAGTAGGATTATATGAAATCGAAGCATATCCTTATTTGGTAATCTTGCTCCGCATGTAGGGCATCTATGTAATTCACTCTCCTCTGTCGTGTTTTGGATAGGTCCATTCTCAGGATTTCTTGTGGAAGTTTTTTCTGAGGAAATTTGAGCTCGAGAAGTTTCTTCTGAGAAGTTTTGAAATCGAGAGATTTCTTCTAAGAAAATCTGAGATGGAAAGGTTCCTTCTAAGAAGTTTTGAGATCGAGAGGTTTGATCTAAAAATATCTGAAATTGAGAGGTTCCTTCTGAGGTTTGTTCTTGAGAAATTTGTTTTTGGAAATTCTTTAGGGAAGATCTGAAAGTTTCTTGAAAATCTGGAAGTTTCTCCTGAGAAGGTTTTCCTGAGGTGATTTGAAATCCAGAAGTTCCTTCTAAGATTTGTTTTTGGAAAATACATTTTTGTGGGATTTGTTTTTTTCTTCTGTTTTTTCTCTGGGAAGTTTTTTCTAGGGAGAGTTTAAGTCCAGAGGAAACTGCTTTTAAGGAAATATGAGATGGAGAGATTTCTTCTGAGGAAATTTGAGATCGAGAGGTTCTTTCTGAAGAAATCTGAGATTGAGGAGTTCCTTCTGAGGTGATTTGAGATTGACGAGATCCTTCTGAGAAGAAACTCGTCAATCTCATTTGAAATAGAGATTCGTTTTCAAAGATTGGGGAGATTTTTGTGGAGGTTTGAGGCCCGGATATAAATGAGTAATTTCTTATTGTCAGATTGGGCATTATTTCGGGAGTACGCAGTGACTGAGAAGATCGTCCTAAAAAGATCTGGGAAATCTCCTTCTTTGATTGCTTTTTCCCATTCTTTTTTTGGCGTTTTCGTCATATTGTGATTTGAGCTCTATTCAGAAATGAGACAACTAATTATAGATGCAGCATTTATATATATAAAGATTGAGTAACTTAAAATTCTTTGAGCAATAAATGTTCAGCTTTGTCACATTTCCATGTCCATGTAGTACGTGTCTTGAGATAATACTGAAAATAATTTATAACATTACATAGTACAATATATGTATATATAATTTAGGAATAAAATTTAATTTTAGAGATCTGTAGCGGAAATTTGAATTGGGATTTATTACTTGCACGAAATTAGAAATTTCTCAAACATTACGTTCCAAAATATATACGTTTATTTCTTGATATATTTATTTATAATAATAATAAATTAACTCTTAGGCAAACGTGTAATAAAAGATAAGAAATGCCATTAAATGCCGGGTCTTTACGCAGCGTAATGATATCTTATGCATTCATTATTATTTATAATTTTTTAGTTCCGCGGTAAACTACATTCTGATATGGGTTATCGGACTCGAAACGCAATCCTAGACTAAAGCAAGAATTGATATCTCAAAATAATTTAATCGCCAATTTTAATAATGATGTCGGAGACACCTTTAAAAACTGTAAAGAATTTATTGCGAGAAATATCAGTTTACGGAACTGAAAAATTATAAAATTATAAAATTAATACATAAAATATCATTAAGCACCAAGATCCGCTTTAAGCAGCATGATATTCCTTAATTATCTCTTATTAATATTTATTTATTTATATTTCTTTTTAACGTTTTTTTGACAATAATATTTTTTGTTACTTACTTTTTCTTGCTTTTCCTGCTATTCTTTGTCTTCTTTTTGTATCTTTATATAATTTTGGCATAAAAACTCACTAACTGAATAGGTATAATATATATCTATCTATCAGTAATAGATATTGATTGTTTTAAAATAAAATCGTTATTTATAAAATTTTTATATGTTTAGCACTTGTTTTTTTATCTTTTGTGTTAAGAAACTATTTTCCCTGTATTATTGTCATCTTTGTCACTTCTCGATCTCAACTGTCAGAAATTGTTCTATTCACCACAAGTAATGTCAATATTATAAGGCAAGTAAACACATATGGAAAAACTTGAATATTTATATGCTTGATGACAAATGTTGTTTGATTATTATCATAATATATACTTACATGTTACATATGTAGGCGAATTGCAAATAACGATATTTAAATTAAATTAGATTTAATTTCAACGGGAAGAATTGCAAATATCTTAAAATAAGTTTTCACAGATTGTGCGAATTCGTCTTTTTTTCTGCTTCGACAAATATGTAGGTAAGCCCAGGTTAATCAATATCGTCAATAACCATTAGTCACGAGTCCGTGACACAAAGCGATCTGGCCGGATTTCAGGAATGTTTCTGGCAGAGACATCGGTTTTATTGTCTTTCGATTGTCTACGCTTGATTCACACGCGGCGCTTAATCGACGCGACGTGCCTTGGCCGCTATATATGCCTATACAACATTAATTTATAAAGCGCTAAATATTTCGAGATCATAACAGTTCAAATATATATTCTATAATGACCATATATTTTGCTCTTTAATTTTTTAATTCTCATAAAAAATTATTTCAAGGCGCTGTGAGACAGAATCGAAAATCGTGGACTCGTAGGTTGTTATCCGTTGAAAATATTCGTGGCTACGTAGTTCAATGTGCAACATTGAGGCGCTACGTCTCTCTGGATACTTCATAACACGAAACAAAATCGAAGACTATGGATGGACGTGTTACCCACTGGAAATATCTGTGGCTACATTATACTTCAAGATGCACATATTGTACACATAGAGGCGCCAGTAAACGGAGGTCTTATCTAAAATCGTGCACTCTCAGACTGCTCTCTAATTATATATTTAATACTAAAAAATATTCTATTTGTAAGTAATGATACCGAAATTTGTAAACTATTGCAGATATTATAATTTAAAAAATGAAATAAAATAATATTTATATCTTTCCATATTTATTAAAATTAAAATAATTTTAAATAACAATGTTTAATAAAAAGAAATATCATGTTAAATCAGAAACGTCTTGTTTAACAAATAAAAATTTATAAATTTATAATTTTTCTCAATAACGTTTTAAATAATTTTAAAGATATAAGTTAAATAATTTTTAAAATCGATAGATGCTTTATTGTGTAGTTTTATTGTTAGAGAACAGCATTTAATACTTTTTCGTAATTTTTTCAATTTATAGATGTTAAACTTCATTCAACATTCATAAAATAAATAACATACACACACAAATTTATAAAATGAAAAAATTATACACATTAACTTAGAATATCAAATGATCGTTCTAGCAAAGTTTTTCGCTGATAGTTTGAATCCTTATCATTTCACGATGTGTTTGATATAGAAGCCGCGTCATTGTTAAACAATCTGATATTAGAAGCGCAAATAAAAATCCAGCGAGAAGAAGTTAAACAAGGATGTGAACTACCAATGACGTAACATGTGGGTCGAATATTTTAGCAACAATTATCGCATACAGTAACGATCTTATGCTCGATCTCTTAAACGGTCGTTAATAGTGATAAGTGAAACAACCTAGGCATCAATAATGAGTTCGACATAATTAGCGACAATTAGTTTATCCTTTCACGATCAAGCTAATCAATAAATTAAAAACAAGATGTTATTTCAGCCAGCTAAAAGTAAATCTAGCAACAAATGTAACATAAGATGATGTAGAATAATAATTCATTATTTAATTTCTTCGTTGTGATTTCTCATAATTTCATACATTTTAGGAACTTTAAATGCTTTAAGAATATTTTTAAGTAATAATTATCGATTATCTATTTTCATAATTTTTTACTTCTTTTCGAAGCATTCAAAAGATTAAAAACAACATATTATCGATCGATTTCATGTATTGATGCATTCTAAGACAAGAGAAATTTTCATTTTCAAACAAACAATGCAAATTACATTACCAAACGTTGCGTGTGTTTTAAAATGAGTAAATAGACATCTAAATAGCTACAGTATTATATATTTAATTTAGAATCTTTGATCAAGATCATGTTCGTGTTTTCATTAAACGTTACCACGCAGAATTCTGTTGTTCGCTTGCTCACTTTGTTCTCGCTCGTGATCAGTTTATATAGCCGATCGGCGCGCATTAATAGGTGCAAGAAGATTTGTGTACCGAACGCAAATGGTTACATATACCGCGCTGCGCGCGCTTTTATGTTAACGATGTAACGAGTACAGAGATAAGAGTATTGCTTGGCCATACATGTAAATAAAAATGAAAGAAATTTTCAAATGTCCTATTCCTTCTGTAAACAACAGGACATTGATAACATATATTCATAATTATATTCTTTTTATTTAAATATTCATTCTTTATAAAAAAATTTTTATATTTTAATTATACTGCTAGTAGTATCGCGACGGCCAAATAAGAATTATTGTTCTACATGGTTTTTTATTTTATTTTGGTTTTTATTTTAAATATTTTTTTTGCTTGCTTTTATAATGCTCGAAAAATGATTCTGTTGAATGTTAATGTTCGATCAGATAGCTGAAAAAACTTTGTACACCTGAACAATTACAGTTACAAACAAGCATAAATTTTAACTTGAGCGCAGTGTCTTATAATTCAAATATTCCTTCCTAATTTAATTTCGCTCATATTGGAAATAATATTCAATTATAATTATTATAAAATTGTGGCATAATTTCTTTTCTTTTATCGATTTCATTGAAAGGTTTTCTTAGTTTTTAAAATTTTCTTAGCTTTCTACGGATTTTTGTGATATACCTTCTTGTACAACTTTTATAGTTGTATAATGAAGCTTTCAATCAATTTGTCCACGTATAGTAAAGACACGCAACACATTCGTGAATAATAGCCTTGAAGAGAAACGTATATGGAATAGTATATGGTTGATCGCGTATCGGTACGCATGTAGAGCTTGTCGTATATTTGTGCGTGATAATATAGGTTACGCCTTGACCTTACGAATATCAGACTTAGCTTACCTTCTTGTAAACGTTATTCTAATTAAAAAGTACTTATGGTATTCGTGAAATCTGTTCGAGAACAAAATATCACGATTTAATAAGTAAGACAGCTATACTATTATTTATTCACATCCATAAAGATTTGTTGAATTCACAAATTGTTGGATTATTATTAATCGCTCTTTGAGGAATAATCACACTTGCTTCGATTTAAAAAAAAATCTATTTCAAATTTGTTGAAAAAACATGCTTAAACACCTTGTGCATTTAGATATTTGTCGCGTTTTATCTCTGAAGTGTTTTTCTTGTATCTCATCACATATCTCATCGAGTGTACGTGAGTAATTATATTGGTATATAAATATGTATAATTGCCGATAAAATATTTGTAGAAACGTCTTTAAGTGTCGTCAATTTGAAAACTTGTTTCACACTGAGGAAACGCACGAATGTTATGCGTTTAATCGCAAACAGTTTGCGTCTAATTGGCTTCAAGGAAGTTCGGTATATATGCGATACGCTTAAATTGACTACACAGCTACGGAAGAAACGATCTTAAGCGTAGATAGCGACTATACTAGTAATTACGCGATAAAAATCATTGTAGGCAACATACCTATCATTTATCATAAGTGTGTTAAGATTCTATTAATCACGTTCAAGTTTTGACATCTATATTCCTTAAAACACGTTTTAATTAAACGCCTTCCAAATGTAACAATTTATTATTTATTTATTTTATTTAATAACAGATAGATTTTAAGTCAAGAAAAAATCAAATAGACTAGTGGAAGGATTTATATTATACATATATTTCTTATCTTTAAAACTTTTGTGCTAAACTAAAACAAAAGTAAATCTATAACATCTATTATAAAATGAAATCTCAACTAATAAAATTTATTTTAGATCTATTATAAACTTTAGATTAGGATTTATCTCATTTTTGTGTACTAAATTTATCAATTAAAAAAATGGACATACACTACGTAAAACATTAAAAGATATATAATGTCTTGTTAATAATATCTTTCTTTCAACTTGTTGTAATTATAATTTATAACACGGATCAAGCTTCTATTCTCTTGAACAAATGCAAAACGAGTTAGAGCGAGCGGTTTCACGAGGAAAATAAAATATAACGAGGTAGCCGGTTGCTAATTCTCGGATAAAAGACATTTATCCGGTTTAGCAGTAATTGTACCTATCTCAAATCTCGTTCGTCCTAGCGTGGAAGGTTATGCTGAATTACGCCTGGCAACGATCACACACTGAGCGGAACGAAATGTGACAGGTCGACAACCCTCGTATTTACTCCCGTTATCAGGAATTAGTCGGAGCGACATTAAATGGCAAAACAATTGTGCAATAATTAAGCGTGAGAGGCAAAATCTTTTTTTTTTTTTTAAAGCACGCATTTTACACGAGAGATTTGACCGTCTGTTTCTCCCGTATGTTTCCCCCTGGAGCAAGACGGTGGAAAGTGTGATCGCCTCCCTCCACACTGACGAAACCCGACCTTCTGATACTCCGCTAACGAGTCGGATGTGTTTAGGGCCAATTTGTCTATTATCTCATTGTCAGTTTTATTTATTACACTTCTAACGTCTCTCACGACGCGGCACATACGTGCGACTTCCACCAGTCTGAGATTCCTCTGCAAGTTAATTAACTCTGATTTCTTGCGGCAGTGTGGTCGCGTTAAAGTCGTTGTACGTATAACTTTGCGTGACCAACTCTTGGAGATCGACGCACTTTCTCATCGCGATTTATTTTGTCAATGAAAATTTAGCTGAGGTGTTTGTCAATAAGTTTCTAAATATTAACAAACTAGCGATGCTATATATTACTCCATCTCTCTCGTCCTCTCTTGTAATTTTTTTTCTCGTAACACTATAAAAATTTCCTCGAATAACTGTTGTAAAAAAAAAAAATTTCGTTTCCACACGGTCTTTTGACGAAATTTTTCTAAAAGTTTAAAAGTTGAAAACTTGATAAACCGAAAGAAGCACGAATCGAACGAGTTTGCGGTACCCTCGAGTGATACGCAACTGGGTACGTGGGTGGAGGAAAAGCCTGGTAGCATGACCGGGAGTACGAGGAGAGTGAGGCTAATATGCCAGTCGTGAGCGCGATTCCGTCGCGCCGCGTACTTGAGGAGCCGCACGCGGCGAACGAGCGGCGGGAAAGAACGAAGGGCTGAAAGAAGCGCGCAGAGAGAGGGAGTCTCCCCCCATCTCCCCCTCCCTCCCCAAAAAAAGAAGAAAGGATCCTGTCTCGTTGAAGGGATAGTCGGGATGCGTTCAGTCCGTCCACGTTCGCCGTCGGGAACGCAACCGGAAGACCGATTTTCCCCCGCGAGGAACTGCTTCTTCCTATTCCCGACAGGAACTGTGAACGGAAACTTCCTCCTCGTCGAACTAAACGACACGTCTTCCGCGGTTGCACCCGAATTCCCGAAGATCTCAGTTAAAACCGTCTCGCGACTTCGAACCACTTGTTGTGAATACCGCGAATCTCTGCCGAACGATTCCGAGTGAGTGAGCTTTGGAGCAAATTTTATCTTCAAGAAGACAAAATCGTCGGTAAGAATAAACAATGTAATGTAATTAGTACTTAAATGCAAAATGTCACGTATACTTACAGCTCTGTTCTATTTTTTCTTCACGTATAAATTTAAAATTATATTCAGAAACCTCACTTTTTTTTTTTAATGGATGCCATGATTCCTCACGTGTTTCTCGTTCGTAACAAGGAAGTATGTGTATATGTCAACTTCATAAAGAGGAAAAATATTCTTGGCACATTCAGGTTAATCTCGTATCTTTTAACCTAATAAGAGACGACCTTAATTGCTAATCTGCGATAAAGTATCAAATCGTGGCTAATAATTTCTACGGTTTAGTGAGAAAATTTAGGATTACAATTTAATTTCTCACAAACATCTTCGATAAAAATAAGGAAAATTTCGAAAGCAGAAAATTTTTATACACAATTTCAAAAAAATCGGAATAATAGTTTTAATTAAAAAGGACTTTTAAAAAGTTTTAAATAGTTCCTCTGAATAAAAAGTCAAAATTCACGAGAAAAATACGAAGAGATTCGCCAACAGAAATAAAGAAAATTTTTTCAGTTTGCTAAAAAAAAAAACAGTTTTATATAACATTATATCATTTGTGCCGACGAAACTTGCGCTTCTTCTGCGGTGCTAATTGTTGCTTCATATTATCGCGGATCTGGTTTCAACTGCTCGCCTTTATTTACCTTGCATAAATTTTAAGCATTCATGTCGATCGCAATAACGCACAGGTGATGACGCTTCCCTGATAACGATACACTAATGATATTTGCGAAGACAGCCATCAAACTATTTTTCAAACGACATATTCAAGAAATCTCTCTAAAAAATCAGTTAAATAAATTATACATGTACATTTATTATCGATCTAATTGCCATTACACGTTTTATAGTTTTATATTGAGCCTTTTCTTTTTTAATTTAGCATAATATCAATTTAGAAGCTTTGAAAAATTATTAAAGTTGTTTTGACAGAAACATAATATTGGTAGAAAACGCAAAAACATTAAGTTTAATAAAGTTTTTTATTTAGACAAGAGCAGAAAATATTTTCTGACATATAGGAGCACAAAATACTGTACGTTACTAATCCTAATACATTATTAATAAATACATTATTAATAAAAATTAATATGAAAAAACGAATAATATCAAGTAATTGAGAAGGTGTATTATAAAGACGCTTAAAGACATTCGACAACTCACGCGCCTGAGTCATCAACCTTATAATCATTCCTTTACTATAATCAATTCCCTCCACGATTTTCGTGTAGCCCGTTCCGCAGTTACACGACCAACTTCCTCCATGCAAATCGTCACTTTTATACAAACAACAGCGTCGCATGCCACGACGACGACGCGACGTCTCTCCCGAATCGTATAATAAAAAGGCCGGGCACGACGATACTCTACACGTGGTATGAGTCATTTGCCGTATTACGTACGTGACTAGTACAACTAGAAGTATTCTTTTCATCGAAGGCGCCTATAGATCGACATTTTCCATCTTCATGGAAACCTAACTATATTGTCAGTACATGTATTATCTAACAGGTGATTGTGTGTCGTCGCTTTCCCGTGATACATTTTTTTCTTTTTCGCGCTATATTAAAGCATCGAATCTCGAGAACACGAGTCTCGCTAATTTCTTATTACAAGGCAATAAAAACTTGACATTTTTCCAATATACACTCGTGCGCGAAGAGTTTTTATATATTTATTTTTTTGCAAAATATTACTCCGAACCAAAAACGCGAATGCTATGACCCAGTCGTCGGTTTTGCTCGATATATCGATCTTCCAACAACCAAAGAGAGAAGGAAAGGGTGAAAGGAGGAACGGCACGGTAAACACGCTAGGCCGCGAATATCAAGGGTTGCAGAATGGGAAGTATAGGTCAACGAAGATGATCCGACATCTTCAAGCGAATTATTTCCCCTTATCTTTAGAAGATCTACCCGTAAATCTGAATGAACCCCCCCCCCCCCTCGGGACTTTCCAGCTCGATTTAAAAGTGAACATCTGGGTAAAAGTAAGAGTCCCGTTACTCTTGAAATTCAACACCGTGGTGGAACGCCTTCAATAATAGAAATACAATTGTAATATGACGATATCGATAATAACGCGCTATACCAGCCGTGTACACGGCCCGTCACGCGTCGTTTATAAATGCACACCCGTGTGCTATTATTTGCTTCATAATACACACCCTATCGATTCGACTCAACGACCCCTTTCTCACATCAGGAAGCACGCGCTGCCCCGAGACCACCCTGTGAAAACTACTTACTTGATACCGATCACCGGAAGGCTTTCGTAAAAACTATATCCTCGTGAAAAAATTTCTATTTACCGTTATTATCGGGGGCATCGAGCCCGCGCCCTGTGTGGAAAAGTACTTGAAACTCGTTATTTAAAGAAAATTACGAGTATAAAACTCTTTATTTACCGTATAATCAGAAATAAAGAGAAATTGATGAGAACAATGTTCCATTTCGCTAATGCAGTATCGATTCGGTTTCAGGATATTCATTCGGAAGATCGCACTCGCTCCTAGATGAGATCGTCATAGAAACCTCCCCCCTTTGGGAAAAGTTAAAGAAGCTAGAAGAGCTAGAAAAAAAAATCCGTTTCGCGGAAAAGAACAGTCGACATCGATCGGTGGATGATCAACGACCGAACGAGAGCTCACTGCACGACTCGCAGGCGCGAGATGTTACGCGCCGCGACGCAACACGTTATCTATTCATTTTAAGAATAGAGAGTATCTTGTAAGCGGACAGCTGTCGACTTATACTTTGATTTTGAACATTACGACTTCGGCTTCGGCTTGTAACAGAAAAGGGAAAAGGGAACGAGCGGTCGCGCGACGCAAGACTGGTCGTCGTATATGGGGAGGAAAAGAGCGAAGAAACGTTAGAGTGTGGCGCGCGAGACGAGATCGCAATGAAAGTCAATAAACCGTGATGAGTAACGGAGTATAGTGGTTGGAGTGGCATTAATAAATTAGTGTCTACTTGCTGCTACAAGCAACAGCAGCGGCAGCAGCAGTAACAGAAGTCCGGAGGAGGAAGAGGACAAAGAGGAGGAGGAGGAGGAGGAGGAGGCGCGGGATCTCGAGTGTGTGCGCGCGGTGTGTATGTGTGTGTGTGTGTGTGTGTATGTGTGTGTGCACCGGTGTGCGTGCGTGCGAATACTTGTGACCGGCCGTGTCGATGCGGGGATTTGGCCAGTGTGTCAGTGTGAAAGAAGACAATTGACTCGTAGCCGCCGTCCGACGGTGCTCAGCTCGGCGGGGGCCTTCTGACGTCACATCCTGCCCCGCGGCCTGTACGAGAGCCGCGATCTCATCTGGACCACGGTGAACGAAGGTACGCAGATTCGTGTGTTCGCACGGCGCAAAGCCCGCTAGAGCCTTTAAAAGGCTCAGATAAACGAATGAATCGCTTCAAGTTCGCGGATCGCCCCGCGTCGCCGAAATGATGACGCTTCAGGGTAATCTCGATGAGAATTCACATTTTAGAGAAAACTTACCATCGACATTCCAATAGGTCTTCAATTACCTATAAGTGATCCTTTTTTCTAGCCTTCGAATTTTAGGACCATTACGCTAAACACTGAATTAATATTGCAATTATTGCAACAGTTTTTCTTTTGTATAGTCTAATATACATTAAAAGAATGATTAAATAAGACCAATGCTAGCTTATTGTTAGTACAGTGGCAAATCTCGAGCTCAATTAATTTGGATTATTATAGTTGCAGATTAAATAAGATTATTATAAACTAAAAATTACTTTATAATCAAATCATATTTATAAACATTGTTTTTAAATTTATATAGCAACACTAACTAAACACTATAACAAGCCAGCAATTGAAAATAAATTATCAAACGGACATCGCATATATATATATAAAGTATATATACACATGGCGTTTGTCAATACGATCAATATGCATAATGATATTAATAGCATTAACAGACAAGATCACCATAGTGACATTGATTTTAACAACAAAGTACCTATGTATATTGTAGTCGAAGATAATGGAATAATTTATTATCTTAAACGTTCCAAAAAAGATCTATCAAAAGAGAATCTAGCAGAATAAAATAATTAAATCGTGAAATGAATTTCAACGAATCGCTTATTCCTCCATTAGATATTGAAAAATTCTAGCGTAAATGAAAAACTACTGTCAATACTATATCCAATACTTTCTTTAATGAAATCGATATTATATAAGTCGTGTAGAATCCGAAAGATAGTGCATTCTCTAGGAATAATAGCTTACAAATCGTGTAATTAGAAAAATAAATGAATTCTTATTTCTTTTACAATAAATCCAATGAAAATTAATTTGCTTTAACATATATTAATTAGATTAAACATTTGTTTTAATATTTATAATTTTTAAAATGTTTGTTATAAAATATACCTATATTTTTTAAAATATTCTATATACCAAATTCCGCGTTGCAACGAATTTAATATTGAGCGTTAATCTTGGACATTGACACTGGCATATTTCTATATTCTGCGAGAATTGTCTGCAAAAGCTGTGTGCGTGATTGAAAGCGACCGTATCAGATGCTGTCGCGAGTCGGTAACGTCCTCGTGGTCATGAGCACGAGATTCCTTGCCGCGGCATGAAATTTCAGATGACGTATGATAGGTCTTCTAATTAACTGGGGCGTTGCGCGCGAAGCGCATACAGAGAGAACCGTGAGACAGAGAGAGTGAGAGAAACTCGGCATTGATCATTACGATGAGGATGTTACGATCAAGATAGAACGAATAAAAAACGATCTCTTTCCTGATCTCGCAATCCGTCGTGTGCAGCGTAACCGTGAGGAGCTCTTTTCCTATATGGTCCTCGTTATATCCGTCAAGGTCATTGCATGCGTCTCGCTTCGACGGACGTCGAAGTTCGAGTCGGAGATGCGCCTATTTACTGACTCGATAAATTGCGACAACGACGAGAGACAATTTCGCGACGGACGCAACGGTGCGCCGTCGAACGAAGGCGTCGTAGAACGAAGAGCGTTCGCCGTTCACCAAGGTGCGCGCTTACGCGTTTCCCGAGGAGTCCCATTAGAGGCAAATCCAAAGACAGGAAGTAACAAGGGCCGGCCGGCCGGCGATTATTCATGCCGGACGAGCGCGACGCGTGTCGTCTTTCTTTCGTAGATCAAGCCCAATTGACCCCGTGAAAGAGATAATTGCAAGAGTTTACGATACTCCGAGGGTGCTTCGAGGAAACCCGGGCCGCGATGTCTGCGGTCAGATTATGCATCGTAATGTATATTACGTCGTAAGCTAATGCTTTATTTCGTCTCGCGTATATGCTAATATTACGCTTTGTTATCAAAGGCGCATTATCGGTTCGATGTATCGCGTTGCATATACACCGAGGGGTCTCTAGTTCGTGGCGCAACGTGTGGCGCACTTTGGGCTCCGCGCGCCGTTGGGTTAGATGTAAGCGGAAGATAGTCCGTCGGCTAAGAAGAAAAATAAAAGATCGTATCGAAACGGTAGCGGCGGCTTAACCGGTCGCGATGTACCGCTCGTTGCATCATTCATACCGGGATCTTCTCCCCGGTCTTAATACTTGCGTCGCGACGCGAGGGGAAGTCGTAAATTCGAAAGCGGCAACTGTAATCGTAAAATTGCATCTGCCGGGCTTCCAGTGTTGAGGTAGTCTTAACCGAGGCGCACCGGAAGGACGAGCGGTTCTAAGCGCTTTATGGAAGGGAGCGTGGGTGTCCACGTGGCCTGAATCGTAAAAGCGCTCTTATAAGCGCGCGGCGCGAGGTGAGCGAACAGCTCTCGAGCATGAAAACGCGTCGGGCTTGATCCTAATCGGTCCGTGCCGCTCCCGACTTAATCGATCGCATCGCGCTTTAAGCGAAGAAACGAATAAACAACCTAAACAAGACAGAATCTTACTTATATACTTATACTTTTAAAGGCAGAAGATACATTCTCGAAGAATTTAACAGCTCAGAATTCACGTAATAAAATTATTGGTTTTATTTTTGGATTTCGCATTATTTAGAATTTTCTGTGCGTGCCAAATATAGAATTACACTGTATAGTTTTAAATAAAACTGCTTTTTTTCAAATTGTTGGAAAAAAACCAGAAAAATTAATTTTTTTGCGAAAAATTACTGTGTAAACGATATGCTACCTAATTGTTAATATTTTTCATCATAATAAATATTAATTGGGATTCAGAAAATAATGTAAGTGCCTTTATGTGATTTATTTTAATTTGCTCGTTAAAATGTGTAAATTTTTTGTTTAAATTAGATATAAACTTATAACTCTTATAAGTAATTCTCGTATTTTATAATATTATTAAAATAAGACACCTCGTACAAACGCTGAAATGAAATTAATAATGAGTTAATTTTTATATTTACATTTGGAATACTATATTCTTTGAAATAAAGATTATTCATTATTAAATAAACTGTTTTAGAAACAAACGTAATCCTAACAATTAGGGTGTAAAGATTAATTTAAATATAAAAGAAAGAAAGAAGCAGCGAATACGAGTCAGCGCGGAAATTGGTGCGCAATGAAATTACATATACAATATATTTAAAAAAAATACAATTTAATTAGTTGATCCGTACGTTTAGATTAATTTAAGTTAATATTTATATAAATATTTTTAATGAGTTTTGATTATTAATAATTGTCAAGAGCCATACGTACGTTTTATTTAAAAAATACATTAATTCTGTTTTTTTCTTTATTTATTCTTGTGTGATTTGCTTTTTATTTATTTTGTTACTTAACATTATTAGCAATAAATATATTATAAAATTTAAAAATTTTAAAAAGTGCATCAAAGTGTTGCAAATGTGAAATGTGATAAGTTTTACGAATATATACGTGAAATTTTTCATTGAATTTTTCTACTCCTTAGGAAAGAAACTGAAACAATCCGTGGAAAAATGAAAAAAAAAACCGGTTTTTTTCCAGCCTTTAAAACTATATAATTAACACGTGTAAGGACGAAGCGTGTAACCGAAATTTGACGTAAACACGCGCGATGCAGCGGTAACTTGCGAAGAATTCGGCACTTTCGGCAGTCGATTCCAAGCGATTGACAACACTAGATAAATAAACTTATATTATCGAAGAGTGACTATTCGAATAACGGCCTTTCTTAGATACCTATCTCGAGTGTCTGACACATATAAGAATATGATTAAATTGAATGTTCTTAAGCTCAACACATTGCAAATTTAATTAGACTGATTCATCGAATAGCGATTAGAGGCAATTCGTGATTCATTAACCGAACATAGTTAGAGTATTGTTAATAAGTATTGTTAAGAGTATACGCGTGTCACATATTAATTAAATATCTATATATTCAACTGTTTATTAATGCTATAAGAATTAGCATCTATACAAAACTAAAATAGAGTATGCACACACGTATGCTATTAAAAATGTAATTCGATAATTAAATTTAAAGAATCTATTGTATTGGTACTTGCGAAAATCTTATATAAGTCAGTCAGGAAATTCAATTGCTCTTTCAGCGAACGAGAAACGATGATCTACCGCGATAAGAGGATCCTCGGGATTTTTGTCTTGCTCAACGTAGTCGCAGAGTTGCCGGCGAATCAGACGGATTCGCCAAAAACGGATGTGGTCGAAGAGACGGAAGAAATTACTACCAAAAGGATTTTGCCCGACAGATGTCTTTTCAAGACAGAATCGGGACCCTGCAAGAACTACGTTCACAAATGGACCTTCAACAAGGCCGAAGGAAAGTGCCGAACTTTTCCGTACGGCGGTTGTATGGGAAATGAAAATCGGTTTAACTCGGAAGCGGAGTGTCTATATTATTGCATCGGTGGTGCCGATCGTAAGATATATATTTCCTCAAAAATGTATTAAATGTTTATAATAATTGTACACTATAATTATTAATCAATTATGCTTAAGAGAAAATATAAAATTCGAAAAAAAATGAGTAAAAAAAATAAATATATTTGCACTGAAAAAATAAATAGTAAAAACTAATGGTAATTAAATCAAATTATTAATGATAATTAAATACAATGTTTAAAATAACAATTTTAAAAAAATTGAACTTTAGAAGATAAGAATATGTTTACTAGTTTATCATAGTATCAAAGATCATCCAAAGAGACTCCAGCCTTAAGTCTTTTTATGTGATAGCAGAGAAGAATCAGCTGAAAATTGTTCATGTTTAGGAATATTTATAAATCATTTGACATATCTATATTTGTTAATTAAAATAGATTAAAGATATATTTTTATATAAAAATTCTTGTAGATCTATATTTATATTCTTGTAGATCTGTATATTTAATAAGTAATGGAAAAATTGCTACAGTTTTATTGACTATTTTTAGATACGCTACCGCCTCATGTAACAAAGAGTAACGTATTTGTCACAACGAGCACCACGACAACGAGCACTCCACCATCCTCAACCACCACACCACGACCGACATTTACACCCCCGAAACCGACGAAACCGCCAGTACCGAGGCATCTACGAGGAAAGGTAAAGACCACGTCATTTTATGTAAATACGTCACGTTTTACGCAAAGCAGAAAAATTACATTCACCATATATTTTTACCGAAGGAGTTGACTTTTATGGAATCTGGTCACGATAAAACATTTATGTTCGCACAAAGTAATACTTTCATCCAGCTCGATGGCCCTGGCATTAAAACTTTCCAATTGAGGTAAGCATTCAGGACAATCTGAATTATCTATTAATCTTGAGCGTTGAATCTTTTCCAATTTTCGAGGTAAAATATATTATACAATATATTGTTTAATACATTTATTAATTTAATGTATCGTTTAAAGATCTTATATGTTATAATTATTTTATATTATTTTAGTAACACGAAAGAAAATAATATATATATTTTACACATTTTATTTGATATATCACAGATTATGTCGCGAGATATCTTTCAAGTTTCGCACCAAGCTTCCACACGGTTTACTAGTTTATCACAGTGTCAAAGATCGTCCAGAGGGCCTCCAGCCTTACGCCCTTTATGTGATAGTAGAGAAGGGTCAGCTGAAAGTTGTTCATGTATTCGGCAAGCAATCGACTAGCTTAACAGTCGGCCAAGGGCTCAACAGAGACGAGTGGCATAGCGTTCTCGTGAGGATCGACGTGCACGGGGCAAAGTTAATCGCTAAAGTCGACGATAAGCAGGCCGAGACTACTCTGAAAGTTTTAAAAAGCGAGAAGCTAAGAAATTATGGGGTATCCGAAGAACTGGCCTCGGTCGTTCTTATCGGAGGTGAGGAGAGCGTTCCTTCGAGAAATACCTCCCCTTTAAGCGCAAATTTTTATCGCTTTATTTTCGTTTTGACAGGACTGAGTTCCGAAGAACGATTACACGGGGTGAAGTACATAATAGAATCCTTTGTCGGTTGCATCAGGGATATGGTTCTGAGTTCCGGAAAATCCGCCAGCGATTTGCTGCCCATTCGGCCATTAATCGCGACCAAGCACGAGAATGTTAAGGAAGGATGCATCGATAAGTACGTATTTTTCTTAAAAAAAAAAAATAAGAGAATTTGGTGAGAGGGAATAAAGTAATTCGCTATAATCTTCAATTCTAATTTAGGTGCAGAACACAAGAGAACTTGTGCTTCGTCCCCGATCAATGTGTGAATCACTACAATAGTCTGACGTGCGACTGTTTCGGCACGAATTACGAAGGCGAACGTTGCGATGTATACAGTACGTAAAGTAAATGAATTTAATACAAGTACCTTTTACTAGACATTATATTTATATTTCAAATATAATCAATTCATTAATTTTCCTAAGATTTGTTTCGAAACCCTCTTAGTTATTTACTTAAGGAATTTAATGGAATAGAAACGATAAATATACTATAAATTGTATTAGTCAGCCGAAGAAGAGATAGCGCTTTCATGCACGTTTAAAAAGGGTCCGGATATTCCAATACGAAACTAATGGAGTTTGAAATGTAACATCATTTTTCAGCCGCCACTATACTGACGCTGAGAGGCTCCTCGTACGTGTCGTTCCGCGTGTACGATTGGAAGGATCGTGTTCACTCGTCTGTCAACAGGATCAGCCTCGCTTTTAAGGTATTTGACCACGGGCGCTTATTGTAATGGGATCGTGTCCCTTTCCCTTGTCGCGGACTCATTATAGCGAGACGCTATCTTTTTGTCGAGAGAAGTGGAGGGGGCGGGAGGGCGCATTTTGTACCTTCACGAGCAGCTGCTTTTGTCCACCGTTCTCTATGACGAAAATTCACCGTGGAAACTCTTCGAGAGAGTGTCGAGTTTCACTTCTCAAATTGTATCGCGATGGGTCATTGTGCGAACACAATGAAATTTGTCGCACGCTGAATATATACAATTATTGTCACTGAATACTTTTCTCATCGCAGAAAGAAAGAGATGTACGGAGATTACTATGACAAATAAATTACCTACTGCGACAAATTGTGACAACAAAATTTAAAATATTAAAAATATTATGTCATCTGATATCTAATATCAGAGGACTAAAAAGTTCGTATTCTGGTTTTTAATAAAAAATCGATAAATTTCAGACAAAATGGGACGATTCCGCCTTATTTTACGCTTCCGGTGAAATCGACGGCACGCCGCACTACATCGCGGCTTCCATTGTAAATGCATCAGTTCACGTTGTACTCGATTTCGGGCATAATTCGAAGATCTCCACCACGTTGGGCAGTGACGTCACGTCCGATCATTGGAACAACTTGACCATATTCCATAACGGGTCTACCGTCTTCGTCAGCTTAGACGACGAGAAGAAGGTACTGGAAGTACCGGGAGAAAATTGGGATATAATCATCGATCCGGAGATATACATCGGCGGTGGTCCAGAACTCCACAAGAAGAAGGGTCTTTTGTCGCACAATAATTTTGCAGGTTTGATAAAACTATCAACAATATCTGACGGATAATTATTAATTGAATAATCCTGTCCATTAATTAATAAAATTTTCAATTTTTCCAGGTTCCTTGAAGTACGTGTTCTTCAACGACAAGTCGATTATATACGAATTGAAGCGCTCCAACCCTATGGTGCACTACATTGGTGTGCTGGAGCCGGAATATTACGAAGCCAACGTCGAAGTCATTCCGATCACATATCCCTTCGCGGGAAGCCACATCTGGTGGCCGATCGAGCGAACCGATTCGTTGAAGTTGAACTTCGACTTTAAAAGTTCAAAGCCAATTGCGATTGTCGCTTCCGGAAATGTAAAGAGCAACCTCGGTGTTGGTTACTGGGAGGTACGATAATAATACTGCTGTATTTTTGTTTTTTTTCTTGTCCTCTGTTAATAATTTATATTCCTTTATGCTTATAGTTACGTCAAGTCAATGACGAAATTCGTTTCCAATTGGTACCAGTTATAACGGAGAACATCACGGTGTCAACTTCGGTGAAGTTTCCGCCTTACAACACTTCCTGGCACGCGGTTGAGCTTAATTACACAAAGGGCGAAATCAACATTCTTCTCGATTACAGGATTAAGCAGCACAAGGCCCTCACTACGTTTGAGTTGGATGATAAAGTTATCATAGGAAGTGGTAAAAGTAACGCGGGTAAATAGATCTAATATTAAATTCAGAAGATTAAAAATCTACATGAACGTAAAAAAGATTCTTATATCAGCAATTATACTATTAGGTCTAGTAGGATGTATGCGCGAGATACGAGTAAACAATCAAAGAATCGAACCTAGGCAGGTAATTAACACCGACAGAGTGGTCGGAGAAGTCGCTTTAGACAATTGTCAATTTGTGGATCCGTGCAAAAGGCCGAACACTTGCGAACATGGCGGTAAATGTTCGGTCAAAGAAGACAGGATCACGTGTGATTGCACAGACACTGGATATATAGGAAAGAACTGCCACTTTGGTAAGACAAATTGCGATAAATATTTAATTCAACAATCTAAGTATCAATACTCGCTAAAAACAAAAAAGTATAAAATCCTTCTCTAAAAAAAAATTATTAATAATATAAATTAATGCTCTTAACAGTTACAATTAGTCAATTTTTATTAATTGTACAACTTTGAATGGTTATAACTTTATAAAATAATTTATAAAATTAATTTAGAGTTTCAAATTAAAAGCGTTTATACATATAATTATAATAATAATAATCCTATTCTCTCTTTAAAAGTAGATTACTTTTATATAAATAGGTTTCACATTATGTAATTATAATTATACAGCAAATAAAAAAATGAAAATAAAAATTATTTTATTGTATTGTTACAATTTAAATTTGATTTTTAATACCGCTTTTTATAGCACAATACAGAAAAACATGTGAAGAGTTAGCTCTTCTGGGGTACACGCAAGACGATGTTTATAAAATCGACATCGATGGAAACGGTAAATTCCCGCCAGCTTTAGTAAAGTGCGAATTCCAATCGATCGAAGATTCAACTAAAACAATCGTTGAGCACAATTTACCCTCCCAAGTGGACGTGAGATCTATCACTGAAAATGACTTTTCCTTCAACATCAAGTATAGACAGTTCACCGCCGAAATGCTTCAGGAGCTGATCTCGCATTCGCTTTATTGCAGTCAATATGTAAAGTATGACTGTTACAAGGCACCCTTGGAGCTGCACAGCGCCACGTGGTTTCTGGGCTCCAAAAATACCACCGTCGATTACATTGGAAACGTGAATCGCGGATCCTGCCCTTGCGGAAGTAAGTTCTTTCTTAATTAAATTTTTAATGCGACTTTTGTAGTGATAAATTAAAAAAAATATGTTTGCAAAGATTTAATCGTTGCCTGGCGAAGATTGTTATTTATTAATTTTACTTTAGTGAACAGAACATGCGTGAACTCCAACTTGAGCTGTAACTGCGACGTGTCCGCCGGAAACGCCGGAAAGTGGCTCTCAGATGAGGGACACTACGAAACACCTGATTCCTTAGGCATTACCGGAATGGTATTCTTGCAACAGAGAGATCTCGATGAAGATGCTCGGGGACGTATCACTTTAGGGCCATTGGAATGCGTTGAAACGAGTAAGCAAATACATATAATAATATGAATATTAGAAGCTATATGTCTCCTATTTAATTAACATAATTCTTTTTTATTCTTAGAAGTAAGCAATAAAATAAATTAAGCGATAAAAAGACTTTGAGAGCAATTATTTGTGATAAATGTAAATGTGTAATATCTGTAGACATTTTTGAAAACAAATTTGTGAGATTAATTAATGATGATAGATACACAGAAATACGTGGTAACGTTCACGACATCGCAATCGTATATCGAAGTACCTGGTTGGAGGAAAGGTGATATAGCCTTCAGCTTTCGAACGACAGGCGAGAAAGCTATTCTTCTGTATCAACCGCCGATTCGGAGCAACTATCCCTCCTTCATGGTCGCTCTAACGTCAGAATATCGGCTGACTTTTAATTTCACCCTAAATACCGGTACCAATCGCGAATTACAAGTGGATAGCCGACGAAAACTGAATAATGGCGAGTGGCAGAAGATTTGGATCGACTACAACGACTATCACGTAAGATTTATGATCAACACTGACTTTCGAATGGCGGATTTGCTTCCCGAAGAAGAATTCGGACCCTTCGAGGGATCCATGTTCATCGGCGGTGCTACTGCGTGAGTAACTTCACAAATAATTGATAATAATATAATTAATGATTGATAATTACTTGTCACAATAAATTTATTTATTATAATAAATAATGATAATGAATAATAAATAATGATTTTGGTTCGATTTCGTTAGCTTTGAATCAACTTTGAATTTTTAGAGAGCACTCGAAGACTTCCTCCGTTCAACAAGGTCTAATCGGCTGCTTTCGTGGTCTCGTTGTCAACGGAGAAATATTAGACATCCATAGTTATATGTCGGTACATCTGTCGGAAATCATCAAAGACTGCAAGCCTTCGTGTCAACCTAATAAGTGCCAGAACGGCGCTAGATGTGTCGAGTTGTGGAGTAATTTCGAATGCGTGTGCGAAAATCAATGGGCACACATAGGCACTTATTGCGAGACAAGTAAATAACTCGAGAAAATTATTTCCAAATACTTTTCAAATTAATAATATAAATTTAAGATATTTTTTAAATAACTCGTACTAAAATAATATTTCTGAAACCAGATATCAACGACAGAGCTCTGACGTTCACCTCACCTGGAGCATTCTTGAGAAAGAATTACTTTGGATCAGACGACAACGAGGAGAAATCACAACTGAAAAGCATGCTACAGGAAAATATTTTAATTAATTTAAGAACTTACGATACTTATTCTCTGATACTGTATGCAAACGATCATTTGAACAATTTTGCGCATCTCTACATCTCAAACGGTACCAACATCGTATACCTTTTCAATGCTGGCAACGAGATAAAAAATATCACTGTGGAAAATCCTAGTAAGCTAAATTCATATTCAAGTGAAATGTATGCGACATACATATTAGATATTATACAGAAATAATCTATTTTTGTAGATGTCAACACGGGAATCTCCATACAGATCGCTATAATTCGAGACAAGAATTGGACTACATTATATGTGAACGAATATAACGTCACATTAAATGCAACACCAGTATTTCTGAACACGTATTCAAATCAACCTTGGACAAATCCAGAGAAAGAAGTTCTTGCGCCGCAACGGCCGCCGGCACCTCCTGCCGATTATTTCCAAGTGGGTCTTTATATTATAGAAGTTTTTACTTTACCCCTTTAAATTTTCTCGTTTGTCTGACCGACCCTGTATCATATATAAGTATAAAGAGTGTATCAGATCATCCATATCACCTTTTTTTCAATGGCTTTTTTCAGCGGCAATAAATGGTTGTCAGAAATTGCGGAAACAATTTTCATTTCACCAAAGCTTATTTAATAATGGCATTTCGGTTTTCCGGAAACCTGTATCTAAAATTTTAAACAGGATATAAATCTTTTGAAAACAAACAACTTTTGCTTAAATTTTTTTTATATTTACAAAAAAAATAAGGAATTATAAAACATATCGGATATTATAAAGCATAATTATTATAATGCGAAAAATGACTATTTGGATTATTTGTTGATTATTTATATTGATACAATATACATATATATATATAAACCAAAATTTATCTACCTAAACAATAATTAATAAATATTTATTCAGGTAAATTTAGGAGGATTCGATTCCAATCTGCTCAGAGTCGGAAAAGAAGGAGCCTTAATTCAAGGTTACATTGGTTGCTTACGAGGACTAATGATCGGCAAGTATCGCATCGATCTACCGAGTTTAGCCAGCGAAGCGAATCATGAAGGGAGTAAAGGTGTTCTACCGAATTGTCAAATGAAATGCGACATGATGCCTTGCAAAAATTTAGGAATCTGCACGGAAGATTTCGGTAGACAGGAGTCTTCCTGTAATTGCGAGCTGACGTCTTACTTTGGCGAACATTGTGCCGATGGTAAATTTGTTTGTTATTACTTGTCGGATTTAAAAAGAAGTACTTTTCAAGTACTTGAACTAAACGCGAAAATGTAAATAAAAAAATCGAAGTCCCAGAACCAACTCTGATTGTCGACGATAACTCAATCCAAGTAACAAGTTAATCATATTGTGTCGTCATTTTGACGTCAAAATGATGATAAATAGCATCAGTTAATTAGCTAAACGATTGAGTTAATCATTGATTAAAATTAATCAGAGTTGGTCGAAATGGCCATTAAAGAGTAAAAAATCTAAAGATTGTAAAACATCTGAAGATTTACAGACGTAATCTTTAGACATACATTTCGAAACTTGAAAATTACCTCTTCCGAAGAAATAAAAATCTATTAATACTCCAGAATAATATTTGCATGAAGTAGATTACTTTATTCTATAGAAAAGCTATCAAAGCAGTACAAAAGTTTTGATTTTTCTGCATGAAAATTGTCTTTTCACACAGAAAAGGGCGCCGATTTCAGTGGGGAAAGTGTACTTCAGCGCGAATTCGAATTGGAGGGCGAAGTGAATCAGGTGAAAGTACAGCTGGCATTCTCAACGAACGAACTACGACAGCGAACCACCGCGTTGCTGCTGGTACAGACCGACAACAAGTAAAGCATCGATCTTAATATTTTCTTAATCCTCGCGTTAATACTCGACCGTTCTGACATTAATCACCGGCGCCTGGATGTTTTTCAAAGAACTTTTTTCCAGAAGAAGCTATTACTTATTGGTGGCCTTGACGTCCGAGGGGCAACTCATCTTCGAAGAAGACAGGGATGGTTCCGCGGCTGGAGTGCGCCTGAGCGATCGGAATTTCCTGAATGGTGCACGTCACAGCGTCTACTATGTTCGCGATAACAACACGGCCATCCTCTTAGTCAGTCTATTATTTCTTTTGTATTTCCCCTTAGGACTTTTACATATTATAAAATACTGTATTGTACATATAACTTTAGATCGACCGTGAGCCCGTCCAATTGCTACCAATTCCGGGAATACCGATGCAAGACGAGGACGAAACTCCGGGTGCCACAGAGATACAGCTTGGTGGATTGAACACCACCGATTCGCGATTTACCGCCTATAAAGGATACACCGGCTGCCTTAGCAGTGAGTTTTCTCTGAAATTTCTCAATCAGCGCCTGTTACTAAATTTATTGCTGTGTCGTCCATCTATCCGAATATTTTCTCTTATATTAGACAAAACGAACGTATATGACAAACTGCAAATTGCGCTTTTCTTTTAGACGTCGTGATATCGATCAATGGAGGCACCGACATGAAACCGCTAGAAGAATATATGCTCTTTACAAAACAGGGCAGTGAGACCGTGCGGGCGACGATACCCGCCGGCGTTAGAAGTGCTCAATGTGCGGTCTTCCATGTTCAACCAGGCGGTTTTGAACCACCTAAGAACGACAGCGTGGTGAGAAACTTCGAATATTCGATATCTTATCAAACAAAAATCAGTTTCGCATACATAACTTTATACACCTATTATCTAATAAGAAAACAAGATAGTAAAGCTATGTGTTTTAAATTTAAAATAATTTGCACTTTTCAAACGATAGTAAATTGTTAAATAATCTTTGTTGCTTAATTGATATATTTTGAAATATATTAATAAATATATTAATTGAAATATATTAGTCATGTAAATAATCAATTAATATAGTTAATTGTTATGCTCTCACCAAATTAAAACTTTAAACCCCTATAAATTTTCTTGAATATTATACTGATTTTACCAGTGGCCTAACAATGTCATAAACAATGTTTCTTCGGTACAAAAGTAATAAATACATTAAGCTGCAAAATATCTCATTAAAGGGCCGTGACAAAGCGTGGGTCGAGGATCCGCCGGAAAAAATCCTTTACAAATCGCAGTATTCGGACGCTACTCAGGAGGAGCAGGGTGCGGGAACATACATCTTCATAGCCCTGTGCTGCGTCTTCGTGGCCGCGGTGCTCGGTTGTATTTACGAGGTGTGGCGAAGCGCACGCAAGGATCGTCAACGACGACGCGACGAGGCCTCGGAAGCGGTTGCGACCACCGCTTCCGATCCGCACAGATGGCAGCCGCAGTACACGGAATCCCTGGTCACTGCGAGCGGCGTGAAAACGGTCGGCTTCAAAAACGTGATGGACGACGACAAGAGGCCGAATGGGACTCACGTGAAAGTGTCCAATGCCAAAGAATACAAATCACTGCCGAATACGGAACCGAAGGACTTAATGAACGATAAAAAAGTTCACATAAAAGGTACTCTGATCTATTTCGATTCGTAGATAGAAAACATGAGTTAGTACTAGAATAAAACTTTTTTTTCCTTCGGATTTCTTCGGATTTCTTATCAAATAAAATCTAATAATAAAAATTCTAATTCAATACATCATTTATAAAATATTTGAAACATTATACTCATCATACTAATATATTGCATTGAAGTTCGTCAAAAAGAACAACAGAGATCTTTTATTTAAATGTTCTTGAAAATGAAAGAAAAGATATATTATATAAGAGTGTCTAATATATGCATTGTTTTCCATAAATTTTGCTTTATCTATCAAGAGTTAATCAATATTTGTATTTTTGTGTGCATTACAGCAGACGAAGAACCAGAGAAAAAGGAGCTCCTAGGGGTAAATACAGGCACCGTCATTAAACCTGTGAAACCAAACCCATTCGTAAAGATTTTTTCTTTTTTTCGTAAAAAAAAATGCATATTTAGCTTTGTCAAGCTTGCAAAAAGCTTTGCATGTATTTGTCGAAATTGTTGATTTATTTGCATTCATCCACATTATCAATTATATGAGCATTTCTTTATACAAATACATTAAACGCATAAAGTAAAAATAAACTGACTGAATGCTTCTTCTTTAAGGCATATCGTTTTTGCATCTGATTTCGTACTATATTCACAATTCACTAAATCTGTCGACATATTGCATCATAAAAAAAATATACAAGCACTAAATCGAGATAACAGAGATAAATTTTCATTTTCAGTCTAATTTCTCTAAATACGATTTTTTCATACACAACTCCACGCTTTCTTCCGCAATGCCCAATAAACGTAGCATAATATTGTCTGTAGCATCGCAATTCAAGGAATCAGGCATTTTATTTTTCTCCAATAGTCAATGGAAGATCTGAGAGAGGAACCCGAGCTGGAAGAACGCGAGGAAGAAGAGGAGGAGGAAGAAGAGGAAGAGGACACTCAGGAGTCGGAGGCAGCAGCAGAGGACAAAGAGCAACCGCATCAGCAAGAGGAGCAAAAGGATGCGAGTAACGATCAAGATGACGAGCTTCTCGTTATGCCGGTAAGAAACAAGACGGCAAGAAGAGCTTCCTTGACTGACGAATTGGACCCAGACGAAACGGAGGCCTTGCTCGAGACGAACTTTTCCGTGACAGGTTTGAATGAGATCAAAACCGAGCGCGTAATACTGAGAGCAAGTGACACCACGAAAAGCGCAGTGCCGAAGAGACCGATGAGTCTCGCTCTCAACGCGCCGCTCAGAAAACTGCGCGGTGTAGTTCGGCCCGAGAAGGTCACGGTGAAGTTGATCAATGGTGACGAAGTGAGTCTCCAGTCTCAAGGCAGAGGCTACGTCGGCGTCGCCGATCGCGCTTAATCAAATCGACACAAACAATTTATCAAATTGACGACAATAATTGAGTTCCCAAAAGTAGTCGCGCGTTTTTCGACTATTATAAATATCGCGTGAAGCGATCTTAAAGCGCTCTTAAACGACAATCACGTATAACTTATTAATATAAATATAAAACATACAATATAAATTTTAAGATAATATACAATTTAGCTGTAGTATGAGAGTAGCAAGATAGCTTTTTAGACAATAACATAAATCTATACTGTGGTGACTTTTTTTAGTTAATTACGTGGCATCGGATATAATTAGATATATTCTAAAAATACAATATACGAATTTTTAATCAATGAAATCTTATTTTATTTTAAAAGATTATTTTAAGACTCTAGTGCCTCTAAAATAACTTGATAACAAGATAAAAGTAACATTGAGAGTAAATTTTCAACGAATACGTATGACATAAGACGATAACCCATATGTATATTCAAGATAAAGAATCACGTAGTTTTATTTTTAATTTTTTTTTAAGGAGATAACGAGCTAAAAGTAACATACCCATATATTCGAGATAAAGAATCACGTAGTTTTATCTTTAAGATATTTATGTGTAATTTTTCATTTTTTTCGTTTTTGCAACAAATTCCTGTGTCCCGAAAATACATTTTATGTCTATTTGAATCTTGTGAAAGGGTTTTCAATTCCGTTCTGTCATTTTGGAGAAATCTCTACGATTGCAATGTGTTGATAATTCCGATCTTCCAGCATCGCCTTAAAATAATCTTTTAAAATAAAATATTATTTTATTGATTAAATATTCGTATATTTTTAAAATATATCTGATTATATCTGATATGCCACGCAATTAACTAAAAAAAGTCACCATAGCATAATTATGTTATTGTCATCGACCGCAGTGTACACTAAAAAGATAAAACTATTCAGATATTAATAAAATTCTGAACAAATATCACGAATTTGAAGTCTTTAAGAACTTAGAGATATAATAATTCTAATGGTTTGCTTTACGTGTACACTCGCGAGTCTGTTTTAGTTTGATTTCGCTGCTTCGTGCAATCGTACAAAATGTGGCGTTTGTGTGCTTTTGGTGGCGATCACACAAAATAATCATGCGATATACATATATGCCTGATATATTAAAGTCTAAGGTATTCAAATCGGATTTTAGATAATTCGGATTTTCGCGATATGCTTTGTGAATTTTAATTGTATCGCAAAAATTCGAATCATCTAAAATCCGATTTGAATACTTTCGACTTTAATATATCAGGCATACTTTCAGCACAGGGATTGGTCTAATGTTGAGGAGAGTGTTATACCGTTAGATTCCATTTTAAAACATGACGATGAAACGAAAACATCATGCGAATTATAGAGGTACGATGTGTCATGCACGTCAATGATAATTTGTACGAATGTTAGCTCGATAATCGCATCTTGGCTTGCATAACTAAATTATTATTTCTTGTGTATAAGTGAAATTGTAAAATGCAAAACGCAAATAGCTCATTGATCAAAATTTCAGGATAATAAAATTTTTCATATTAATTTTAATCGTGACCAACGACGATCATGGCACAGGGCGCTGCGTGACAGCTTACTATGCCGAAGATTCAGGTTCAAATCTACCCAGAATCTAAAATCGATTTTAAAATCGATCTCAAAGCGATCGCTGGCAAGACAAACCACTGAGAATATTTTTGCCAATTAACAAGAACATCTGTCGGTAAAAAGAGGGGAAGTGAGCGGTACAGACGGACCTGGCGTCTGACGCGGGGCCTGGTGTCTGGCACGGGAGCTGAGATAGGACCGGTGTCCGACGCAGGCACTGAAGCAGTGTCCGAAGCCTAGTATCTGACGCAGGGCTGAGAAGGATTGGTGTCCGGCATGGGGGTGAAATGTGAACGGGAGCCTAGTGTCTGGTGACGGTGAAGGCTGTCACTACAACCTCTAATACAGACGACTACCGTTGGGTCTTTGCGTAGGGCTCGGAATTTTCCAGGCCCAACCTGGAGTTGGTTTGCGGAGAAGACACAATGGAGACCTGGTCTGCGTATCGTTGGCAAATCTCCGACAGGGGACCGCCTGCCTGAGTTGTATTACAATTAATCGTGACAAAATATTTTTTGATATACAGCTAAATTATTATTTTTAATACAAACGATTATATATACACAAAAAATAATAATTTAGCTATATCAAGAAATATTTTGTCATCATTAAAATTAATATAAAAAATTTTATTATCCTAAAATTTTGATCAGTGAGCTATTAGCGTTTTGCGATTTCACTTCTGACAATTTCTGCATTTTTATTTTTGTCGTTTTCTTTTTATTATTTATTAATTATATTAACCGTTTATGAGATCAAGCTGGCGAACAAAAGAGATATGTGCGTGTTCAAATGTACTTCCCTCCTTTTCGATACAAACGTTATGATGCATCTCATTCCGAATGACAAAAAATTTATAGTATATTCTTCTGAGATAATTAGAAGCTCTTAACTCAATAATCCGTGAATCTTGAGATACATTTTATAGCATGTTATATACAGAACGAGAAGAGACAGAGGAAATATACGATTTTTTCCATTAACTCGAGTTTGTTGCATCGCTGTAACCATCTCTCACGCTCTCTCCTACACCGCCAAAAGCTTCTTCTTGCAAGTCCGCCGCCTTTTTTCACGACGAAATCTCTTAACCCGGGAATGAACAAATAATTCGACAGGTTGTATTTTACACGTTATCTATGAGTGTTGTAAGCAACGCATTTTGTATGACAAATTATCTTTTCTCCCGTTATTAGGTAAGCATGTGCATGACGATCCGATATAATAATTTAATTTCTTTTATAACTTGAGAAAATAATTGATTAAAAATCCAAGGAGTTTGATCGAAGAATCTCTTCAATCTTTCCTGAATTTCTGGAGAATCTACGGAATAAAACCTAAAAAATCTGTCTTCTAAATGATTTGATATAAGTTCAGCTTTGAATGTCACGAAGAAATATAATTGTCGCAGTTTGTATTGCAACGAAATAAAATTATTTCCACGCGTTTGAATCGAGATCTGAGCTTGACATAAAGTCATCGATGCTCGATGTAAATTACAACCGGTGCAGCCATTCCCAGGTTAAACTAATCATCGATTTACGAAACGCTCCACGAGGACATCGATGAGGCCTTTTGTCGCAAATCTGCACGAGTACATTGACAGCGATTAACCCGTATTGCCTGATGTCGGAAACGGGTTTGTTCGTGGCACGTGAGAAACATTCACTTCATCGCATGCACGCTTTGAGCTACAGAATTAAACCTCTGAGGCTCTACGAGGCAAGTCCATTTGAAGTGTCTGAGCGTGTTTGCTGCATACATGCACTAACTAAAAAAATTGAGGAAAACGGAATGAATTTATATATTCTTTCGGCGGGATATTGAGTGTTTTAAAAAAACTTTCGCTTCATTTAGGCGCCTTATACGGACGGAGACATTGGAAGACGATCGAAGATGCAAGGAAACTACTTAGGTCAGTAACACAAAGAAAAAAATTTCGCTTCCTCTTTTGATTCAAAAAATTCTAATAACATATAAATAATAAAATTTGAAATAGATTATTAATTCTTATTCATGATAATCTGAGAAACATTCAAATTCCTACTAGTCTTATAAAAAATAATTACGAGATATAATTACAATTATTTTGTTCATGTCGCTACTTTAATCACTGCAAGAATAATTAAAGATATATATTTTGAATTGTATATATATAATATATTTTAAATAATTATGAAACACTTATAAGTGAAATTTTGAGAAAAATTCGCTCAATCGGACAGACATAAGTAATTACGAAGACTATTTCATTTTAGTACCAGGCAAGCCGATAACTTTCAATACGTCTCCTATCTTCTTGCCGGACGGCCAACGAACTTTCGGCAATCCACTGAGCTATCTTGGTGGCCCAATTTTACCATCGAGGCATAAATCCTCTGTCGAATCAGTGTTATCATTGGATTGATCGTGAATTATCCATACTTTGCTCTAAAGGACTATTGTGAATATTCACAGGAACGACAAGTCATATTTCCCGATCAAATCGGAAAGTCTCGAACGTGTTGAGTGCCAAATTCATAAAAATCATTTTATGAATATTTTTTTAATATGCACATTATTACATCAAACAGATAAAGAAAGAGAAAGAAAACCGTGATAGATTAATTATCAAAGTATGAAAGTCTAAAATACAATGTATTATACATCAATATAATATACGTCAGAGACATATGTATATCAGAAAAGTTTGTATATTTGGAACATGTTAGACATTTTCTTTTAGGCTTTTATCTTTTAAATAAATTATAATCGTTTGTTTTTAATTGATACAAAAATAATTATCTGTTGATTGACTTAATTAATGTTAAAAAGCGCACTTTATGCACTTAACACAATTGACATTTTCCATTTTCAGTTCATCTTTCATTATCACAGAGTTATCCGCTTCTCAAAAGGCTCGTGTTAATAGCTCGCACCGAGCTATAAGCTAAATAGTTTCATCAGAAAAGATTCGCTCGGACCAATAATCGCGATCGGCGAATTTTACTACTCGTGACAAGACGTTATAGTTGCTAATAAGGATTTGAAACGTGATAACGAGCTTAACAATAGTGACTAGTGACTAGTGACGAGCTCGATACGGTCTCTTTTACAGCTGATAGAAAGCTGTCATGCTCAAATTCATACAATCTCATGAGGGTGCTTGTAAAAATATCTTGTAAGTTCATAGGATAATTTCTTATCTCTATTGTTGTAAAGCGAGCTCACATAAAACACAATTTTTCCATTCTTAAAGAATCTCAAGAGTATAAAAAAAGTCTCTTTTTTTATTCCCCCAGGATTTTATCCCGTTAGAGATTAATACGACGAATAAGTCGTTCGTCCCAAGCTGTGGACGATTCCGACCAAACTCTTCGATTAAATATATAATTTCATTGATAATCAAATTAACTGGTAGTATCATTCAAAGGAAATTTTTAATTACATAATTCATCTGGAATTAATTTTTTTCCATTAAATATTAAGTAATAAAAATATTAATAATCTTATCCGTATATTAACAAAATAGTACAATTGTTCGATAAATCAATTACTAATTAAATTAGTGATTTTGTCGAAGTTACTCTAAAAGCGACTTCAATCGCATATTCCGAATAGCTAAATTGGCGATTAATATATATACATGTAAAATGCAAGCTGAAAAGCAACTTTCATATAATTATACATATAATTCGTTTTTCTATATACACGTTAAGTAAAGAAAATTTTATCTGTTAACAAAATAATATGAATATTGCTTCATAATTGCCAGTCACTTATTAAGTAAATAAGAGTTCATTAATTGTCGAAGTTATCCTGAAAGCGATTTCGACCAAACTTCGGTTAATTTAATTCAACCGATAGATATTCATTTCTATCAATGTAAATTAACTTTAATCTCGACTTAAATTGCTTTTTATTTTTTCTTAGTTTCAAAAATTAAAAAAATAGAAAGAGTAAATTAATTAAATTGAGATTAAAATCAATATACATTTAAAGGAATGAATAAGAATCGCTTAAAGCAAATGTTTTAATAATCTGTTGTTTCTGTCATCAATTCTTTTTCATATATTTTGCAATTAAAAAAAGTGATAATTCTACCCATATATGTTAATAAAATATTATAGATACTAATTGTTTGATAAAGCCATATACAATCAAGTCAATCAGAGTTTATCGAAGTCATCATGCGTCACGACTTTCATCCTAGTCAAGGCTCAATCAATTCTTTGTACAGCGTCGTGGTAGACACATATATATTTGTACGTATATATTTGCCGTGTGTATGACTGCCTTGTATATACGTTTAATAACGATGTAAGAGCAGAATAAAAGAGCATCACCACCATGCACGAGAGAGAAGGTGCGTCGCAATAGATCATGCAGTGAATAAATAATGATTTCTAAGGAACTTCTATCTTTTATTTCCGCTAATTAAGGGGGGGGGGTAAGGTTTATTCGATGAAAAAAAATTCATGTTTTTAAGAATTTTTTTTGGCGATACAGATAGTGTCAGTTTATTCAGTCAATTTCCATATAATAATGCAACATTTGAACAATATTTTTCTAAATTTTTATTGCAAAATATTGAAAATTGAGCGAGTGACAGTGAATCTCCGGAGGCGCCTCGAAAAAACACCGTGTACATCACAACTCGCAACAGAATCATTTGAAACAAAAAAATCAAAATGCATTTGTTAAAGGAGATGTTTCTCGAGGTAACCCTGGGAGCTTTTTTGTTTTTTTTAATAATTATTAATTTTACTTAACAAATTAGCCGATTTTTTTTAGCGAAAATCGATTTTTTGGCTTCCAAGTGCTACGAAAAATTGAAAAATCGAAAAAAAAATCTTCCCAGGGTTACCTCGAGAAATATCTCCTTTAACAAATGCATTTTGATTTTTTTGTTTCAGATGATTTGTTTCTGTTGCGAGTTATCATGTACACCGCAAAACAACTTTTTTTCGAGGCGCCTCCGGAGATTCACTGTCATTCGCTCAATTTTCAATATTTTACAATGAAAATTTAGGAAAATATTGTTCAAATGTTGCATTATTATATGGAAATTGACTGAATAAACTAACACTATCTGTATCGCCAAAAAAAATTCTTAAAAACATGCCTTTTTTTCACCGAATTAACCTTACCCCCCCCCCACCCCCTTAATATATCTTACTCACCGGCGCGGCGGCGTCGCGGTTCTCCCGCCATTTTTCCTCAGCGGAGATATCGCGTTCGATACATTCGGTCGAGTCGCAAAACGAGAGAAAGATTTGACCTCTTTCGAATCCGTTTCTCCTATTGCTCTTTCTTTGGCTCATATTTTCGTCGACCTAAAAAAAAAAAATCAAGATAACTTTATTCGCAATTCAATAGAGAGTGTAACACACGTAATTCCAAAGTAATTTTGCAAAAAATTAATCACTTCTTTTCCCTCGGGCGACACGTCGCGTCCCGCGCTCGGATGTTCCGCCAACGCGAAAAAGATATCGCGGCGAGAAGATGAGTATCGAAAAAATCCATTCGCGCCGCGCGAGTTTCCGTATATATATATCGTCGGAAGGCGGAATTATCACGCAAGAAATTATCGCCGGAATTATCGTGAAAAAATTATACCACGCGCGAAGCTATACGAGTCCGATCAATATACGTATATGCCGCGCGCGTCCATCAATCGCGTCTCCACTCACGTCAGTCGCATCTTCACACCACCTCGCCGTCCTCGCCGATCGGCCGGATCGGCGTTCACGATAATCGCGGGCGGCCGCGAGAATCGCAATCTCGAGCAGGGGCGCCACACGAAACGGGGTGGGGACGGCGATAACTTCGAGCGGCACGCACGAGGTTGAGAGCCCCGGGACACGTCATAAACAAGCAACATGGCCGACCGTCGCGAGTATTGACAAGACGCGTGTTGCTGTTTACAAACTGGACGAGGAATCGGTTACGTCGATGAGGCTCTGACCCTGCTCTGACCCTGCCGGCGATCGCCGCGATCCGTCCTGCCACAAACCGTCATGGCACAAGCGAAGCTCGACGTACCGGAGAAATCTGGCGGCGGTATTAAGGAAAAGGATAATTCCGAGGAAAAGGAAGGTACGTACTTGTCGTCGGTCGTTATATCTCGGCATGAATCATCGCGTCATTTGGGAGGCTGCACTCCATGATATGTTATGTGCGATAATATATTATGTAGTTCTAGATAAGAAAGCCCTACACGGCTATTATTGTATATTGAAATTCATACAGTTGCATAATATATAACATTTAATATGCAGCAATAATTGTACACATATTAATTATATATTATAATATATAATGATAATTGCGTTAGATCTTTCTTACATATAGTGCTGATGATATACAGTATATCATAATAGCTGTGTCGAATCTTGTCAAAAATTTTACCTAATGAGAAATCCCCATAATTTGTCACTTTATTTTTACGAATAAATTTTTTACGCGCATATTAACCTATAGCTTTCTGTTGCTTCGTTAGGTCCCACTGTCGTACCAGAATGCGCAGTATGCCTACAGCCTTGCATTCATCCAGCGCGATTACCCTGCAGTCATATCTACTGCTATTTGTGCGTAAAGGGTGTTGCTAATCAGAGCAAACGATGTCCGATGTGTCGTCAAGAGATCCCGCCAGATTTTCTAGAGAGGCCTCAGTTGGTGGAGGTCGAGGAGCCCCAGAAGGAGTCGGAACATCCTGAGGAAGAGTACCAATGGTTTTACGAAGGCCGAAATGGTAAAATGTCAATTTAATTTGTTTGATTACATTTTTTTGTACATTTCAACATTTAAATTTGTACATTTGTGTCTGTCGATGTGGGAAATTCTTCCGAGTAAATCTCATTCAACGTTATACATTTGTTGTAAATTTTTCTAATTTGCAAATACTTTTAAAGCATTTACATATACATGGGCGCACAAAATTTGATATCCTACCCCCTCCTTAGGTTGGTGGAAATATGATCCAAGGACAAGCAATGATCTGGAGACTATTTACAAACTAGGGGATACGCAATGCGAACTTTTGATCTGTGGCATGCTTTACGTAATTGACTTTGAAAACAAGTGTCAATATAGAAAACACAATCCACGTTACAAACGTAATATCAAACGTGACAGTAAAGATGCCCCATGCAAGGGTGTCTCGGGTGTACGATAATGCATGTAAAATGCGAAATGAATTATTTGCCTGTTAAGAGTTGAAGATCCAATTCCAAACCTTCCCCGTATTTGATAACATACCAAACATACGTTCGTACATCGATTTCATACAGCATTATATACATTTATCATAAAGCATTGCATAAGTAAAAACGATATTGGAAATAAAATAGAATGTGTGCGCAAGTGTTATGTATATATGCTAATATACAAAGTATTGACAATGTTAACAATTAAAAGTGAAAAGTTAATTGCCATAAAATGTTATACAACTAAGATACTTAACATAAAAAGATATATACATTTTTTTTTTTTCAATAAAGCTATTGTACTAAAAATATATCTTTTTTTATATATTTTCCCAACTACAGTTTTCCACAATGTGTCTTTTAATTCACTTGTAAATGAGTGACGCATGATCTGTAAATCTCATTATAACATTGGAACAAGTGGCTCTTAAGTTAATACTTTCAGGTTGGTGGCAATACGATCAGCGTACGAGTATCGAATTAGAAACGGCATACAAGCAGGGCAAGAGGACCTGCGAGTTGCTGATCGCAGGATTCCTCTACATCGCCGATTTCGGCTCGATGCTTCAGTTGCGTAGAAACGATCCTTCCAGACGGAGGAGAATCAAGAGAGATTTGTACAACGTCCCGAGAAAAGGAGTCGCCGGATTACGGCTCAATGTGCAGGACGAGGAGATTGTGAGGGAGATAAGGGGCGCCGAGCGGCCGGCTAGTCCTGCGAGTGACAGCATGGGTAGGATGCAATAAGCGGAATAATAAAATCGTATTCGCGGTAAGGATATCCTTGGTCAAATGTGACGTACTGTGTTGTGTTAATAGGTACAGGCGACGGCACGAATACCCCCATACCGCCTAGTAACACGCCACAGACACCTGCGGGCGGGACGGCGAGTGGCGACGCTACGCCTCTGAACGATAGAATAGACCAGAGGTCGGATTCCTTGCATCAGGTCCTGGAACAGATGCGCTCTCTCGTTTTAAGGGAGCACCTGTCCCTGAACAGCGATAACGAATTCGAGGAGGACACGGAGGACGCGTCGATTTCGGATCATCCCACTCTATCATAGCTACAAATATCGTACTGTCCGTATTCGTCCGAGATCGCGGTGATCTTATTTCGGAATCTCCAATTCATTTCCAGACTCCTCGTATCGCTACTCAGCTCAATAAGATAGTATAAAAATATATATACAAATGTACATCGTGTTTTGCTGGAAACGCATCAAAATGTATACTTTTTTGTTGATCTAGCAAATCACATTGCTCAACTACGTACGGCAACTGACAAATAAGTATTTCGAGTTAAGTAACTGTCTTTATTCAGTAAGTTTACTCTTCTCTCCCCTTTGCTCTTAAAAAGTTGTTTAATTATAATGCATACGATGTAACGAGAAAAGTATCAATTAAGTTGTCATTGAAGTAAGAGTTTGCGGAAAGCGGATTTGCAATTTATAAAGTAACTACTTGTTGATGAATAATGTACTTAAAAGTCTAATTTTGAGAATTACTGTGTCGTGCAGCAGTGATATAAAGCTGCTGTACAATTAGTCGTATGAAATAAGATAAATATACTATAGCTATTCTAAAATGTATTAAAGTTTCTAATAAAAATGTGTTCATGCCTTAGAGAGGCGCGTAAAAAGAGAATATAACGAAAAAAAAAAAACATGTATTTATTAAGAAAATCGAGTGCAATACTCGCTAATTGATAATCACTAGTTTTGAATAAAGTCTGTAATCTTCGATGTTTAGAAATATCGAGAATTATCTTCTTCTCTTGTATTGCACATAGAAATAAAAGATGCATTTTCCTCGGCAATTTTGTAATTCGTTCTAAAACAAAAATCTCAGATAAAAAGATCCTATAAAAATCTTCTAATGCATGTACAAAATATATGTGTTTTTAATCATACATGTATAAAGATATATATTAAAAATAAATTCACGTGGAACAATATTAATGAATTGCGAAACAATTGTGAAAATTTACAACATTATAAGTGGTATTGTGAAATAATTGAAATGATGGCAGAGAAAAGGAAGGAATCGTACTATTCGAAGTAAAAGATTATACGCTTTTATTATCTCGCTTCTCGAGAACTTTCCTTACAGAATATTTTTATCCACAAGGATTCTTTTTTATTCTGCATTTTCGATACGGATACCCCATATATGAATTATTACATTATTATTACGTCGCTATTGATTGTTTGAACCCCGTTTGAATTTAGCGCTCTTTCAATATGTGGGAAACGTCCATTCGTAAGTTGTCGGCGTTAAACAAAGGACAAGCGCCAAAAGTGGTGCGTTTTTCGAAACGGGGCTTCGCGTGGTTCGAAACACGGCGTGGTTGCGTCATTAGCCTCACTGGCGATCGAATAGGTTGGAAGAGGTGAGCCGCGCGTGAAAGAGGAATAACATCGAATTCCAGGTAACTGTACAAACATCCGTGCTCGTTTCGCGTTCCATTCGTTAGCCGTGTTTTTTTCTTCTCCCCCTCCCCGTTGGAAGTTGCAGCAGCACGTATTCGCGACATTCGCGTGTGTGTACATCGTCGATCGGAGTGTGTGCGTTGTATACAACGCGTTTTCTGCTTTTCTCTCTCTCTCTCTCTCTCTTTCTCTCTCTCGGTGAAAAGGGTCAACAGCAAGGGCACGATTGATTGTTTCGACGATCGTGTCGCGCGGCTCCCGGCGACGTGAAAAGGCGGGTGGGAGAGGGAGAGGAAAAAAAAAAGAGGCTTGATGAAGTGGAACGGACGGCGCTCGCGAATTATTTGGCAGATGTGAAACACGACGTCGATTCAAGGTAACGATTGTCGTGGAATCGTGCGGAACGCGCGCCGTCGTGAACGGGGCTGAGAACGCGAAATTTCATATTTTCATCCCGAGTCGCCGGCGATTCGAGGATTCGTCAGGCTAGAGAATATCCGCGGCGTAGCTGTGTTATCGCGCGAATTGCGTGCGCCCCGTGTAATCGACACGGCCACCGTAATGCAATACTCGCGATATCTATAAAAACATTCCTCACCGTCGCCGTTCGCGTGGAGGGGGGGAGGGGGAGGAGAGGGAGGAGAAATACGGTTCTTTGACTAACTGTGCCGCGTCTGTTGCAGGGCATCCGAACGACGGAAGCGAGAGAGGTAACGAGGCACGAGGGCGGTGTGTGAGCACACGTATAGGCGTTCGGTCTGAGAAAATGTTGCCAGAACGAGCCAACATGACCCAGCAACCGTCGTCCTCCGAGTGCTTCATTTTCGTCACGCACGTGGAACCGGACGACATTTACCTGAAGATATGGGGCCAGGTGGACAAGCAGGCCGCCACCGCCATAGAGCACTACATATATCCCCTGATAGATCAGTTCAATCAGGGATACGGCTGCCCCACCAAGGCCAGCAGACTGATCCCCGGCACCTTGTGCTGCGCTAGATTTCAGACCGAGGGCTATTACCGGGCGAAGATACTCAATGTGCGTCCCGACGGCATGATTGTCGTGCACTTCATCGACTACGGCAACGTGGAGGTACTGTTGCCGAATGACATCCATCTCTTGGACAACATACGCGGAGCCGAGCCTCTGCAGGCTTACGGACCAATGGCAGGCGAATTTACGTTGCTCAACGTATTGCCTGTGAACGGCGTTTGGGAAAATAGAACGATCGAGACTATCAAAAAGACTATTTGTTACAACGAATACAGAGCGTTGATTCAGACGCTGAACAATCATCGCCTGATTAAATTGTGGTGCAACAATGAGGACTTGAGCGAGTTGTTGGTGAAGGAACGTATAGCTTTACCAGCCACTTTACAAGACATGTTTAGGTATAGTCTATTTTATTATTAATTTTTTTAGACTTAACGATATATGTATATATATATATTTTTTAAGATTCTTTTTTTATTTGTATCACTTAAATAATTTTTCACTTTTTATTATTTAGACCACCAAAGCAGATGCTGCAATCTCGAATGCTTCAACAAATGCCATATCAGCAACAAAACAAGGGCAATATAAATAACTTTGCAGCAATGCCAATGGTGCAAAATCCAAATATGAATCATAATGCCAATGTTCAGGGGTTGTACCACAAGACTTATTCTCCCGATGTGAATCAACCCAAACATGTCGCTCCTGCGCCGATAATGCAGCATCCGCCACCGCCTGTCCATCAAGAAGCACTCGTGTTTAAGTCGCGGGTATTAGACGTGGGCTCACATCACGAAGTGCTGATATCGCACGTCGAAGACGGCCCGCACAAATTTTCCGTACAAGTTGAAACTGCGAGAGATATACTGACGCAGCTTATGACCGAGATAAACAACCATCCGAAGCAACCGTTGCAGGAGCCACCGTTGCCGGGATCGGTTTGCCTGGGACGCTACAACGACACCGGTGGCGAGAGGGTGCTGTGTCGTGCGGTTGTGATGTCCGTGATGGAGCACAAGTGCAAGCTGTATTACGTCGATTTCGGTCACACGGAAATTTTGCCGTATACAGACATTTTCCAACTGCCGCCCAAGTATATCAATCCCAAGGTGTTGTCGATTCGATTCACTTTGAGCGGCTTGAAAGAACTGATTATCTCGCAAGAGATGAAGGAGTACTTTAAGCAACTGGTGTACCGAAGATTACTTGTTCTACACGTCCGTCCACCGGAGGGGCCGCCGTTGATTCAATACGGTGACTTGTACGAAAATGGTGTCAATGTAAAGGACATGCTGAAGAAAGCATTCCCGGCGCCAGTTGCGGCGGTGCCGATAACATATTCCTATCCGCAATTACGACGACTGGCAAAAGATTTCCAGGAAGTTGTGCATGTCTCCTATGTGGAGTCGTGTAAAAAATTCTTTGTGCAACTTGATAGCGGGATTAAGTCCCTCGAGTCGATAATGGCCGGCCTGACGCAGTATGCGAAAACTGCGTCTACCTTAAATATAGCACAATTGAAAGCAGGACTACCCTGTGCCGCTCTATACGAGTCACAATGGTAAGTTTTGAAGTAGCGCAATGTTAACTAGCTATTATTACACTCTATATTGATGATGATCGTCACATATGGTCTTTTCTTTTTAGGTACCGTGCACAAATCCTTGGCATTGTTGGAGATAAAGTCAAAGTAGTATATGTTGACTACGGAAACGAAGAGGTACTACCTGTAATATCCATTCGTGCAATTCATGACGATTTAGTAACGAAATTGCCTGCGCAAGCTGTAAAGTGTGCATTGAATGGCTACGAGGTGCTTTCATTAGATCAAGAAGATTCTAATCGTTTCGAAAGATTGACACTTGAGAAACGTTTTTACATGAAAGTAGTTGCTGCACAACCCAATGGCCTATTAGTCGATTTATACGAATTTGACACGATGAGGAGCGTTCACCCTCAGTTACTGAATAATTTGTTCTGCGATAAAGAAAATGCTACAACATGCTCACGAAATGAAGAAGTTCAGCATCCTGTAAAGACAATGAATGAATTCCAGAGGTAATAAATTGATGATAATTAGCTATTATCAAAATTGAATAAAAGTAAATGGTTCTTAATTATTGTAATATATTCAACATTTACAAGAAAATTATAGCATAAGATGCTATAATTTATTGCATCCTAAGTCTTGTATAAAAATGTGTTTATAACAAGATGTGTTTATAAATGTGTTTTTTATTATATAAAATTTCATAACATTGTGTTTAACGTAAGCTATAAAATTTCTATATATATTATGTAGAAAAGTATTATCTTATGATTACGATCTATTGAATATGATTTTATTACATTAAATTGTATTCTAATTTTTCATGATTTATCAATTTACTTTATATATGTATATATATATATTATGTATATAAAAATTTTGTAAATAAATACAATATTATAATTTATTAATTTTTCCTAATGCAATACTATTTTTTTTATTACGTTGTGTTTAAATGAAGTTATTTTAATACAGTTGTATTTTTTTCTGTTACAGTGAAGATAAAGATAGATATAGTAAAAAAAGTAACATGGAGTCATGGCGTAACCAAAACGCTAAGCCCTTCCAAGAAAATAAATCGAATTGGAAAAGCGAATGGTCTCAAGAGAAACAATACGATAATAAACGTGAGAGAACCAGTTTTCATCGTGACGGTTCACAGAACGATCGGTTTAGAGATAGACCAACAAACAATAGATTTGATAGAGATAAATCGTTCAACAAATACGATGAGGGTGATGTAAATACATCATTTAATAGAGGTAATAGAGGACCTCCTCGCGACAGTGGAAATAGATTCGCTGGCAATGAAAGGAGACACAACCGTAACAATTCGTTTGATAAAGCAAATAGTGATAAAGATTCGGATACTTCGTCTAAAAGTAATGATAGGCGAGGGAAAGGTGGCTTCAAACGTAATGGTTTTAACGATAACCGAGGAGGAAGCCGCGACGGTGGAACGCCGGGCAGATGGCAGACTACGAATTGGGATGACAAGAAACCAGCTTATAAAGCTAATTATAGGAACGATAAATTTAATGGTACTTAATATTTACAAATGTGATATTTGATGTTTACCATATAATATAAAAATGTGATTTTATGATATATTTTGTTATGTAGGTGACAATGACAACAGCAGTAATAATTTCAGAAAAGAGGATAATACAAATGAAGTTTTGTTCAATCAGGTAAGAAAAATTCAATTGTAATTAATATATTAATAAATAGTATGAATTCTACATTTATACATTTGATAGATTTCAAAATTTTATAAAATATTACATGCGCATGTACCGTTATTTACAGACAACTGATAGTGAACCTTGGGATACAAATGGCGCTAACAAAAGGCTACAGGACAATATTACCGCTGTTGGCGGAAAATCCCAACTTTCATTAAAGAAGATTGATATTACTCTTGGTTCCGTGAAGAATTGCGAAGTTGTATTCATTAACAGCCCATCGGACTTTTTCGTTCAGTTAAGTCCCGACTGCTTGGAGTTGGATTCTATTATGGAAAATATTGCTGCGACTTACGAGAATGGTGGCGAAACGATGCAAGCCTCCGAGATACAAATTGGTACATATTGTGTCGCTCAATACTCAGAGGATCTCAAATGGTATCGAGCGGTAATCAAATCTGTAGAAGAGAATAGCGCAACCGTGGAATTCGTCGATTATGGAAATACAGAGTTAGTCGACTTAACGAACATCAAGGTCATTTTGGAAGATTTTCTAAAGCTGCCGATGCAAGCGGTACGTTGTAAATTGCTCGGATTGACAAATACGGGCAATGAGGAAGAGCAACATGCGATTTTCGTGGAGAAGGCCGACGGGAAGCCTTTACAGGTGGAGTTTGTCTCTGAAAAAGACGAGATGTATGAAGTACAATTGTGTGAAGTTGTTGACGGTGTACCGAACACTAATTATATAAACGAGGAGTTTTGCACAATCGCAGATTTAACGAAAGCGAAACAAGTTGCGACAAGTAAAGACACATTTGAAACTACGACTGTGGAAATCAAAACAGCTACAGATTATGCTTCGCCTGATTTCAAGTGGCAAACAATTTTATTCGAGTCTGAATCTAAACATAATATAGTCGTGACATGGTTTATCAATCCTAATAAGTTATATTGCCAACTGTTATCTAAAGAAGCCGAATTTAAGGCAATGATGAGCGAGATTCAAAAAACGTATGCTGGTAGGAAACCTGTGACATATAAATTGGAGGTAATTATTATTTTTTCTATTTATCAAGATTTACTATTTTTATTCTAAAAATATATTTATGTATTTATGAAAAAAGTAGTAATTGAATAAATAAAAATGTAACTGTTGCTCTTTTTAGATTGGTTCAGCAGTTATAGCTATATTTTCCGAAGATAAAGCTCTGTATAGAGCGGAAGTTATAAGTATTGATACGCGGAAGGATGCATACAGAATTCAGTATATAGATTTTGGAAATTGCGCAACTGTACATCGACATAATATCTATCCCGTCGAGAAGAAATTCATGCAGCTACCCAAATTAGCAGTGCAGTGTTCCTTAAAAGATATATCTAATTCGAATTGGCTTAAAGTGGATAATAACGCGCTCGACAGTTACTTTAACGCCGACAAATACGAATGCATATTCCACAGTTTTAAAGACGATCAATATATAATTTCATTAAATAATAATGGACAAGATGTGGGTGATATGTTAGTACAACAAAATCTTGCTATAACAACTGCAGTTGAAACAACCGGTGGTAAGAATTATTTCAAAATCCATTTATATTTCAACACGCACAACAAAAGTTGCATATTATAGATTCATATGAAAGTTTAACATTATAATTTTTTATATTTTAGCTACAGAAACATCTAATGTAGAAGAAAAAAAGGTCGGTGAAGTAGAGAGAGTAGATATAAGTCTATTGAGTGGCCAAACTCTCAAAATGAGAATTTCTAGTGTAGAAAGCACAGTTAAGTTTTATATCCAGCTTCCATCTGCTACAAAATGTGAAAACATTGTTAACCAATACATGACTGATAAAGATACAGAGGTATGTTTAACGCATTTCAGCCGCATCTTATATTCTGTCATATTTCAATCGCATATTCTGCTATATATATATATATTGCAAATTTTATGAAAAATTAAAAAAGTAACTTTTCATTTTCTAACAAACATGGACTAACGGCTTGTCGTAATAACAAGCTATGATATCTGTCATTTAATAACAAGCAAAATCCATGTATTTAAAATAAATTTCTTCAGTTTCCTAAACAATTGAGCAAATTTGAAAATTCGAAAATTAAACAAATTAGAAATGACTCGTTATAATTCGTCTAATTCATATTTGTTCAAGATCCTTAAATGTGATATATTACGGTGATGGAAAAGAAAAGTTTATTCATGTATTTAAAAAGTTGAATATTTCATTTAACATATAAATAACTAATCTGGTAAATCACATAACAATTTATGATATCTAGTCTGATTATGAATAAATGCTTTTCTGAGACTTCAATGTCGATCCCATAAAATAAAATGTCTTAAATATCATTGCACGATATATGGTATTAACAGCTAAATAATTAAAAATCAGTCGTAACATAGTATCCCTAAATGTCCCCCTCATCATAATGTTCGAATTTCCTAAAATAACAATAATTTAACAATAATTTCGAAATAGCTTGATCTATCTTTTCATTCAATCTAACGATCGTTCGCATGAATTCGAGCGAATTTCATTGATAAGGAGAAGTCACAAATAATGTCAGGTGATGCCGCGATTATCGACCCGCGAGTTGTGTCTCGGCGCGGGTTGTTTAGTCCATTCAAATGGAACGTGGAGGCGAGCTGTAGTGATTAACTGCACACGGTCCGCCGAGTTTGACGTAAAGCTCATTGATACCGGGACGTACGATGAAATCCTGGATAATGTGAGTCTACATAGACAGATATTTACAAAAACTTCTACAGGTCATTGATTTGGCGGTGCGCGAGTTAATACCATACATCGTGTCGCAATATGTGAGATTACGACATACTGAATTTGATCGAAATTATGAACTATAAATAAGTAAGAAATTTATAGTCAGTTTTGATACTCGTTATTTTCTATATTAATGTAACAATATAATCTAGGCTTTGGCTCTACCTGGAGAGCTCGCGGTAATGCAGAACCAGGCGTTAGAATGCTCTTTGCGAGACGCGCCGCCCGACACGTATAAACGATTGAAGGAACTTGAAGGCAAAGAAGTATTAATCCATGTGGAAGAAGTCTACAGTAGCAGGTTTGTGTGTAAATTTTGTCGCGATTATATAAATTGTAAAAAAATAAGTTTCTAATAGACGTCTAACGTCTTTTGTTTCGTGTAGACTTATCGTAAAGTTGTATGATCTACTCGGCAACGGGATAATGAATACTGAAGAGACGACATCACCCGTATGTGCCATGCCTATTCTAAGTTCAACTCACAGCGTCTCTGTGTCGTACGCGGATCATCCTACCAACATCTGGTTGCAACGGTACGCGGATGTGGAGATTGAGACTAAACTGTCGGAAGATCTTCAACAATATTACGCCAGCTCTGGACAAAAACTCGAGCCGGCGATGCATCTGTTATGCGCGACGAAGTATTCGGACGACGGCCAGTGGTACAGAGGGAAAATTATTAGCCTCACCGAAACGACGGCCTACGTAAGTTACATTGACTACGGCAATACCGAGGAAGTTGCCCTTGATTCGATCATGATTTTGGAACCGCAATTTTACGAACCCCATCAATTGGCGATAAAAGTATCGTTATCCGTGTCTCTCACTGGCACCGAGGACGAACAGAAAGAGATACTGCAGACTCATTTGATGAATAAAGAACTCGTGGCTGTATTTTACAACGTGCATGAAAAATGGATCGTCGATCTAGCTGAAAACGGAGAAAAGCTCAGCGATAAATTCCGCTCGTTGAATCTAGTGAGAGAAGAACAAACGGTATCTGAACCGGCTTCTCAACCAGCATCTGATAAACACGAAACAGCAACACCTGAGACAGCAACACCTGACAGGTTCGACGTATGCATATCTCACGTGGATTCTCCAAGTCAGTTCTGGCTGCATCGTATGGACAAGATTACACATCTTAATGAAAAACAGGAGCAACTTCAGCTAGAGGTTTCCGAATTTTCAGCGATAGATGGTATACCGGAAGAAGGAGCTTTGTGCGTGGCCGTTTACTCGATTGACGATCTCTGGTATCGCGCGGAGGTATTGGACGCGGACGAAGATATTACGACTGTCCGATTCGTAGACTACGGCAATACCGATGTCATTGACAACAAGACGAGCAACATTCGACAGATACCAGACGCCTGGAAGAGCCTAGAGACATTCGCGTTGAAATGCAGACTCGACGTTATTCCTGTCGACACGGAGGATTGGAGCGAGTTGACTTGCGAGAGGTTCAAGAATTTGGTGACGTCAGTGGAGAGTCTTCAGGCTCTGGTAGTAGCAGATACCACGCCTAAACGCGTAGAGCTGTTTATAAACAACAAGAGCGTCAGCGAGACGTTGGTCGAGGAAAAGCACGCAATCATAATTAACATCGAGCAGGAGCCCGTAGATGAGATAGTCGACCTTGAACTGGATCCGCATTCGGCCTTCGTGTGTCATATCAATTCGCCGAGCGAGTTTTGGGTTCAGGAAGAGAAGTCTGTTGCTGATTTGGAAGTGATGGCGGACAGATTCATGGTCGCCGACATGTTCCCGAAGATCGACGACATAAACGAAGGTTTGCTGTGCGTCGCCAAGTATCCCGAGGATGAACAATGGTACAGAGCGCGCGTCGTCTCTCACGACGAGAACGGCACGCAAGTCATATATATCGATTACGGAAATTCGGCGATATCCACCGAGATACGTGCCATTCCAGAAGACCTAGCGAGTATATCGCCCTTGTCGCGAAAGTGCTGCTTGGAGCTGCCGTCGCAAGTCGAGGAATGGTCCGAGCAGGCGCGCGAAGAATTCGTTAAATTGGCCGCGGACGGCGCGACGATTTTCATTCTGGACGTACTGAAGGAGCAAGAGACGTCGTTGGTGAAACTGACGTTGGATGGTCAAAATGTCGCGGACATGCTTGGCAATTTGTGCGAGCGAAGTTCCTCGCCGGTGATCGAGGAGAGGCTGCCGCCGCTCGGCGAGGAGAACTCGCCGAATGTCGTGGTCAGTCACATCAACAGCCCGAACGAGTTCTGGATTCAAGCCGAGAGCAGTATAAGCGAGCTGGAGGTGATGTCGGATCGCCTGCGAGACGCGGAGAGTTTCCTCGTGTTGAATAGCTTCGACGTCGGCACGGTTTGCGCGGCGCGATACCCCGAGGACGGCTATTGGTACAGAGCGAAGATAATCGCGCGTTGTAAAGAGAGCATGGAGGTCCTGTACATGGATTACGGCAATTCCGCGGTTACGGAAGAGTTGAGAGTGCTGCCGGAGGACATCGTGAATATCCCCATCTTGTCGAAACGATGCGCGTTGGAGAAGCCGAGCAGCGTTGTCGCGTGGAGCGAGAAGGCTTGCGACAAGTTCAAGGAACTCGCCGCCGAAGGCGCCACCATGTTCCAGTTCGAGATCCTCGACGAGAACGACCCAATGCACGTTCGATTAAGCCTAAACGGGACAAATGTTATTGATCTTTTATCCGAGTGCGAAGACATTCCAAAAGTGACCGAAACGAAAGATACTGCTCCCGATGTGGAGAAACAAGAAACGGTATTACATGAGCCTGAACAGCCTGAGCTAATAAATGATAAGAAAGCTACAGAAGAACCTATACTCAGTCAAACAGATAATCTGGAATGTATCGATCAAATGGAGAAGCCCCTTCAAATTAATGGGGCAGTGTTTAACGGATCGATTAAAAACTCTGATATAAATGGCGAGGATCAACAAATCGCGAGCGAAATCGAAGAGAACGTCGACAACGGTTCTGAAGTTGCAGTTGATGAATGTACTTTAACATTGAAAAAGAACGTGAGCACAGAAATGGACAAGAATACCGATGTCGTTGCGAACGAAACGATTTCTAGTGCAAGTGCAGCTATTGTATCATGTCATCAAATGACCTCGTCCGGTGTAATGGAACTTAGCGTCGACGAAATTATTGAGCATATGATAAAAGACGCCACCGACGAGCTAGAGACGCAAAAAATCGATAATGCAGATTCATTGAATGCAAACGAAACGCAACAGAGCGTCGCAACCAACGCGAATGAGCCGGAGCAGCAGGAGCTACATTCTCAAGTACATAGATATCAAACAGAAATAGATAATGAAGTTTTAGACGCACAGATTTTAGAGACTGTAGATACAAAAAGAGACATCGAGGATTTAGAATCGAACAAAATTTTATCTGTAACGACTGAAGCACAGCCTCAGGGCATTGTGCAACTTGATGCTAGTCAAGGCATGCAGGAAGAACAAGGAGTAACTAAGATGGAAAATGGTGCAATCGCGTCTTCGAAGTCCATTTTAGAGATGGAATCGTGTTTGCTGTCAAGAGAACAAGTGAATCTCGAGCAGATTCAAGGGCAAGGTTTAACGGAGAGCGAAATCATTCCTGAAAGTACAAACAATAATGGTTTGGAGACCCAATCTGAGAACGCAGATTCTTCCTCGGCGAAATTGTTGCCCGCCGTTAAGACTGACCCAATTGAGCAACGTAGTCCTTCAGAAGTACAATCGAAGGACAAGGATGAACTTATTTCCGAAGGCGAGCCGTCTAAGCGAAGCGAAACGGAAACGAAACGTTGTTTGACACCAAAGACATCGCACTCGGAGAAAATCGTGGCTGCAGTCGTGAATCCCTATGTGCAGCCAGTCCTCGACAGTGCAAACGAAACTGACGAGGTACTTAGCGTTTCTGTAGAGGACAACATTCCTAAATATATGGTATAATTTTATAACGTAGCGGTTACGTATTGCGAATTTATATGCACACACCCATTATATACGTACATGTAAATTTACGGTATAAAAATTCGAACTTGTATAACGCAGTTTTTTCAAAAGATCATTTTTATTTACCGTTTTCTTATGTTATACAATACATAATGTATATTTGAAAGAGTATAGCCATACGTTAACGTGTAAAACGAATCGTTAATTTAAATTTAATTTTTGTTTTCTCCTTTTTACAAACGACACAAATATGCCGCGTTTCTCATAAATTTACTACATGTTGCTGCTACAGTACGCGTCACGCCAAATATGCAACCAAAGATTAATTTACTTAATCGATAACCGAATTATTTATGTTAAATGATGATTACTTTGTATTATGATTCAAATTATATTGCCTGATTAAGTCAATAACTTTCCAATTTTTTGCTTTCAGTTTGGGATAACTCTTTTTCAAAAAGCAGTGTGAATAATGTATAATTTTTAGACAGCTTTATTGCAATTATACATTATTCACACAAACTGCTTTTTTTTACACAAGTATAATAAGCAATTTACAGTTTTTACTTGTTTGACATATTTGATAATCATAACAAATGTTTGGAACAATTTTTAATGCTACTCCTTCAGAAGTGAAGTATAGTGATTATTTTTTGTTCTCAACAAATGCACAATTCTGTAGAAGCAAGTAACATGTCTACAAATTATTTTCATATTTAGCAGCATTATAATTACGCAGCATATAAAATGGTAGTGTCCAAACGTGTATGCAACGTATGTTTTTGAAGCTTTAAGCATTATATGGTAATAATAAAATTATCCTAAACGATTATCGTAAGAGAGAGAAAAGCTGCTTCTTGTGTCGTTACTATGTTATGTACATTTTTCATATATATTAAAACTATACATACATATATATATATATATATTATATATATTAAAATCAAACGTGAATTGTGAATTCATTTCGAATCCTATGCCATGTATTATGTAGTTCTTCCCGTTTCTTCCTATAGTTCTTTATTAATATGTATAACATTACGATTATAGTAGTTGACAGGCAAAGCTGTAAAAATTTGTATTTGTATTCTGCTAAAATATATTTTTCTAATAAATATTTCAAGGTATCCTACCGCGTTTTATAATTATCCGCATTTCATAATTTTTTATAAATGATTTATTATAAAAAAATTATTTTATTCATATTTATTTTAATCCTTGTTACGGTACTGTGATACATAGATACGAATAGATTTCTTCAAGACCATATTTTTTTATATATTATTTCTCGAACTGCTGATTATCTTGTGTAATTTCAGAAGTAATCTTCAAATTCCGTTTTTTAGTACTGCTGCGTTTTCTTGCTTTATTAATATAGAAAAATCTCATTATATAAATGATTTTCATTTGTATACATAAAAAAATACTTTTTAATTACATAATCGATAAATATTTCTAAATAATCACTAATTACATAAATAGTAATTACCTAAATTATAGCAATTATATTTAATATCAAGAAAATTAATTACATGTATATCACAAAGAGTAATATTTTTTTTTTTAATTTCATTAGTATATAACGTAGTACATTATACAAAAAGAATTAATATAAAGACACGTAATTCGCTCCTTGATAAATAATACATGATAAAAATTGAAATTAATCTGTTTCGTGATTTGAAGGCGTGGAATTTCACCCTTTCGTTTGGCAATCATCAGATTCCTTTTGACGGTTGCATTATAATTGTCCCGTCTCTCCTTGGCGAGGAAATCGCGCGCGAGCGCGATTTCGTCCTCCAGGTACCACCGCAGAGGACCCCGGCATCGTTTGCACCGTCCCAGATAAGCTCTGCCCTTGGCCTCGAGAATTCTGCGTTGGATGGGATACGGCGGCGGACCGATGTCCTGCACGCGGAACTTCACGCCTGGTCCGCCGGCGCCCAGGACGACGTCCGTCAAGGACGACGTGAACGGCGGGTTCCGCATGTCGTAGCGCTTCTCGGGATCCTGATCCTTCTCCTCGCAGCAGAATCCGTACGGCTTCTGCGGCAGCCCCAAGCGCGGCAATTTTGTGAGGCTCCGTTTGCTTGGCACCTCTACACGCTTCCTCATGTTGTAGCCTCTCAGTCGATCGTACGTCGCGGTTTTAAGGAACACTTTCCGTCCCGAGGAATCATATTTGCAGACTGAAGATTACATGCCGCATTAATTGAGTATTCTTTCAACTGATTATCTTTCAATCATTTGTCGTCAAAATAAAACAATTGAGAAATTCTATGTTAACCCGGGAAAAAAAGTTCCACATATAATTATATATAATTATTTGCAAAATATGTCCATATATATCTATATATGTTTCTTTCCTTTGTAAAATTATTCTTTAATACAAAAAATGATAATATATATTATAATAAAAAGGAAACAAAAAATAATTAAAAG
>NW_012026849.1:134905-152425 GCF_000956235.1 Wasmannia auropunctata | reverse complement strand
TATATTGTTTTTTTTTTTTACAAAAAATCAGTTTGAATAAATGAAAAAAATTACTCATATATAATTATATATAAATGATTAAAAATATACATATATAATTATATATGAACAATTTTTTCTCATTTCTTAAAACTTGAATTTTTGCAAAAAAACAATGCAAAAATTATCCTTTTAATTATTTTTTATAAAGAAAAGAAATATATGGATATATATGGACATATTTTGTATATAATTATATATAATTATATGTGAAACTTTTTCCCGAGAAGTTAGCAAAAAATTTAATTATGTTGCTCAAGAAGTTTTTGTATAAAAATCTTCTCTCCTGTTTTCTCTATTTTTGAATTTTTCCAAAATTTTGTATTTTTTTTTTTTAATTCACTGTAAAACTTTTCATCAAATTTAAATACTTGGACATTTCCCGCGACAAGAAAGCACTAGCAAGAGACATGTAGAGATTTCTGAATTTCCTGTCGAACGACCAATAACGTGTAGAGAATAGAGACCTACGCGAAAAAATAAAAAAAAGTGTCTTCTCGAATATTCTCGATAAGCTTTGGAATGCGCCTGCGTCGCCAGTCGCCTCCTGCGATTCCAGTTCAAGATGGAAGTTAGGTTAGTGTTAAGTACACAACAACATGTATCAGCGTGACCGCTTGTCTTAAGTCGCGCAAACCGAATTATGAATTCGTCCACCCTGTCGACGAGCACTCTGGGACACTCTACGGGGCAAAGAACGCCGGAATCCCAGGACTCGGAGCTGACCTCCAGCGCGACTCAAACGTCCAAGATATTGAATCAGATGAAATCCGAACTGCAGGAGCAGAAACAGCGTAAACGATTCCTCAAAGAGCTCCACGCGAAGCGCGTGCAATCCTTACGAAAAGAATTGGACTACCTCAAGGCGACGGAGTGGAGATATCAGCCTATTGATCGGTAAATGTTTTATTCGCGTTCTTCGTCCCTGTTTTCTCCCTCGTTTTCTCCGTCAGCGACTACTTTTCCCGCGTATTCCCGCATTAACCTTTAAGGCGATGCCCGAAGGTAGAAAATACCGACACATTACAGTTTAGTAGATTTCTTCGAATTGGCTGAACGGAATTGAAAATCCTTCTACAGGGTTGAAATAGACATGAAATTGTGGTGTTAAACGGTCGAATTTGTAGTAAAATCGGAAAAAAATTAAAAAATTACATTTTTTCGGGTCGTATAGCTGACACCTAACCATAACCTCGACATAAACATTTCATTAGTGTAAAAGTTCTGTAGCTCATATGTACAAAATGCTTACGTCTAACACCACAGATTACATGAACGAATAATACAAAGCCTTTTGAGCTACGATTGAAAGCGTAGAAAAAAAGATATCCACTGATCTGTAATTTGTGGTAATTCGTACGCATAACCAAAATACGGAATGGTAAAAACAGCAAAAATTGGGTCTAGTAGTTAGTAAGTGTTGGATTATGCAAGAGATGGCATTTCAATAAGTTAGATAAGGACAATGTACGTGTTTGACTGAGACAGAAGATATTGTAAGAAGTTTATTTAGAGGTACCATTGAAATTGAATAGACTGTTTTATCGACCTCGTACAAATTTGTCGAACCTTCCGGCATATTCGCTTTAAGAGGATGCTGAAAGGTCGGCCAAATTTGTACAAGGTCGATAAAGCAGACTTTTCAGTGTCAGTGGTATCTTTAAATGAACTTCTTACAATATCTTCTGGTCTCACTCAAACACGTGGAATGTCCTTAATTAACTTATTGAAGTGCCATCTCTTGGAAAATTCGGCACTTACTAGACGCAATTTTTGCTGTCTTTACTTTGTACGAATTACCACAAATTGCATTCTAATGAACAACTTTTTTTCTATGCTTCCAATCGTAGCTCAAAAGGTTTTGTATTATTCGTGCAAGTAATCCGATGCGCGCTAGGTACATTTTTTGTGCATATGAGCTGCAGAACTTTTGTATCAATAAAATGTTTATGTCAGATGATAGGTTATGTACCCCAAAAAAAATCAATTTTGAATATTTTTTCGTTTTTACTATTCATATATACCTAGCGCGATAATATTTTATGTCTATTTCAATCCTGTAAAAGCGTTTTAAAATCTGTTCAATCGTTTCGATGTTATCCATTAGAATGCAAATATCGGTAATTCCCGACCTTTCAGCATCCTCTTAAACCACTATATCGGTCTCACAGATCGCTATTGAAGCTTTACTTGTCAATAGTTTTCTTAATATTCACAAGAGACACTCTAAACTCATAGTACCTTCATATGCCATCTGTTCTTACGAAACGCTGTGGTAGTCTTATTTCTTATTGTCATTCGCTGGAAACGTGTAAAATATAAAATGTTTGAAAAATTGTAGCGGTCTCACAGACCGGTGTTATGGTTGCGTTACTTTTTCGCAGTATTGAGAATGTATGTATTTCTTAACCCTTTGAAGCACACATTTTTCTTTACATGGAAAACAGTTGAAATTTATTACTCGGGGGTTTTCGGGGTCGCTGATTACGTATATGACCTCAGATTTTCAAAATTCAAAATGATATCCAAGATAAAACGTATCCAAGATGGCGGAGCGAATTCGGAAAAAGTTTCTTGATCAAAATAAAACTGGGTTTTCGGGGGTTTTTGGAATCGCTGTAAGCAATGGGAACTAGATAAACTGTCCAGAATCTGGCTTCGTTTTCTACTAGGGTGGCTATGAAGCCCTGTAAATATCACACATGGAATATTTACATTGTCGCACTGAAAAATGTATATAGTGTATATATTATTATGTATATATTATGTATATATTCTTGTTCCGCCATTTTGAATTCGCCATCTTGGACGCATAAAAATTGAAAACTGATTGCATATTTATACTCAGCAGCCCAAAAAACTCCCGAGTAAATATTTTCAGATCAAAGTATATTATTTTTAAAATGTTTGATCGGCCATTTTGAATCCGCCATTTTGAATTTTGGAAATCTGACCCCGGATTCGTCATCAGCGACCATAAAAACCAATTAGTAAAAATTGCCATGAAAATCGAATCTCAAATAAGCTGGAAAACCCTTTTTTTCCCCAAAAAAACTGCATTTTTTGGTGTTTGTTTATTTATAACAATTTTACAACAAATGAAATTTAAACATTAGTGGTGTAATATTGTAGACAAATACTTTAGCTACTAGAAAAACCAACCACTATTTTTAAATACTTTGAAATTGAATTTTTATAAATAAAATTAGCGGGTAAAAAAGGTGGTCCCCGTAGAGACCACCATGCTTCAAAGGGTTAATCTACGTCTTATTTACTCATATTAACTTGTATTTATTGGTGTATATTTTGATACTAGAAAAGACTAAAAAAATACAAAATAATGACATAAAGCTTTTTATGCCATAATTTTTGTAACATGCACATTATGCCATTATAAATTAAAATGTAAAACTGCCAGGGTTGGGTAAGTTAATATAATATTTTTTTTAACTAAATTAAAGTTAACTGTTTAAACATTGAACTTAGTTAAGATACAAGTTAGTCCACAATAAAATTAATTGAGTTAAAAGTTAAGTTAATAAAAAAAAGTAATTGAAAAGTTAAAGTTAAATTTTTTATTTTATAATTTTAGAATTTCTAAGTAAAGTTTCTAAATAAAGTATATATTTGTTATACTTATTTCTGTCGAGCCACGGAAAGAGGACCGATTTCGAAAGGCTTTCTTCCAACGTGATTTAATGCACAGAAGATCTGCGAACAGTGATTCCTTCCCGCGGTCAAATTGTATTTATTATATTATTACAATTGCCTTGATGTGTGTTCTCAAATTTGAGTTTGAAGACACTAACTTAGACATGTATTTTATTCTGGGTTTACAAAAAGCACTAAAAATGTAACTTCAAGAAAGTTAGATCAAAAGTTAATAGTTACCGATAAAATGTAACTAAATTAAGTTAAAAGTTAAGAGCCTAAAATGTAATTAAGTTAAGTTAAAATTATTTAATTTTTTAACTTTTATCTTTTTAACTAGGCACTACCCAACCCTGAAAACTGCATATAAATGCGCATAAAATGCGAGACATTGATTTGTTTAGCGTTCGCGAAAGATGTGCACTGTTTAATTGGTATGCCAACAATGTTTTTAAAAGTTCAGACAGTTCCTTTAAATATATAGTTGCATAACATAAAAGAGATTATATATAATAAATAACTCTAATAACATTAATAACATTAATAGTAAATTACACTTTTGTTTTCGCTAGTCAACTATTCAATTTTAAGACAATTATTAAAATAATATTTTTTATTCACTTTAAATTTAAGTAAACAATTTATAAAGTATATTTGTCGCCATTTAAATATATTTTATTTCTTTTGCATATGAGATTTTTTTTGTTAACTTTCACATTAAAACATATCTTTCCTTTTCCCCATCAACAAGTATTCAGAAACCATACATTTTTTATTATAATTAACTTATAAAATTAGTGGGAGCATAATAGCGGTCTGTCAGACCGACATTGTAGTTGGTGTGATTTTTTTGGATGTGGTGGTTTAAAGGTTAATTATTCATATTTAGATAAAAAAAAGCATTTATTAAAATGGCTAAGCTATCTTTTATGATCCGCAGGTACTTGGATAGGAGCCAGAGAAATTAAAAGATGCTGTCATTACTCTATAACGGGATCCAATACGCTCTGAACTATGTATATCCCGAGAAGACCGCGGAGGAGAACATAGATGAAGTTATATCGCGTATAGAGTGCGCAAACGAGACGAGCGCAAACGTGACTGTAAACAAAAGTGAAAATGAACTGAACGAAGAGGGATGTTACTATAAAACGGGAAGTGTCACTCAAGTCGCCGTGAATCACGTCCTTATAGACAATCGCTACATGCACGAAAAGCTCGATGACTTGACTAACAGTCTGAAAGTAGGTGATAAGATTCAGTACTTACTGTACCTACGGAACCCTGACGCGGTGCCGAAAGTACGAAAAATTATCCATGTCATAAATGACGGCTGGGATAACCCGAATATCAAATTGGGGGTCGATGCTCACACTCACATGATACCGAGGAGTGTAATCGCCAAGGTGGTGAAACGCGAGGGCCGAATCGCCATTGTCGAGTATTTCCCGAACGACATTCGCATTGACCTTAGCAAAGTGAGCTCCGACTTCATTCCCGTGGTCGGCGATTGGCTGACGTTAGAGTCCTTGGTCGAGGTAGACGACAACTTCGCAGATCTGAGCGGCGAAGTCTTGGAGGTCGATAAAATCAGACCGTTGCGATCCAAGATATACAACGGTGTGATATCGAAATACGATCCGGAAACCGAAGTCGGAGTAATTGATAAGCACGTGATTTTTTACAAGCGCGCGTGCAATATGGGTTACATTCCCTGCGTTGGTGACAAAGTAGTGAGCGATAGTATAGAAAGCGAACAAGGACTGTACAAATGGAGATCAGTGGAAGTAGTTCCGCTAAACCACGTAAGAATTTAATTATTTTACATTTTTTTTATATACCTTTATGGGGTCTCACCACCCCTGACGTTTTAAAATGATACCTTACGTTTAGGATTTTTTTGTGGATAAATGGATAACTTTATTTAAACTCTGCTTAGAAGACATTATTGTACATATATAAGAAACCAAAAAAATATTTTTTTATTTTTCTTATGTCCAAAATGGCGGTGCACTGGCCTGCACTTGTGAAATCCTTTTTTTTTTATCGATGTACAATTATGGACACTTTCTTTTTTATAGGTTTCAAAACGTACTAATATTTTGCAAATATGAACCACGATTGGTGTTATACTGTCTCTAGACTAAAGATAGTACATCGTGGTTCGCATTTGCAAAATATTAGTATCTATAAAATATATATTATGTATATTAAATATATATTAGAAAAATATATAAAAAGTGTTGCAACCGATGTGTCCACGACTTACAGGATTTCAGGCATGGTTTAGCCTTGAACAAAACATAATGAATTTTTATTATCTACAATCTACATATTAAAGACTAGAGAAATACGTAGGGATTTTTCAAAATATTGATTTTTCTCAAAATGGCAACTACTTTACTTGTATTGACAAAAATACGAACTTTTCGTAAAAATAGCCATTTCGAGAAAAATCAATTTTAAAAAATCTTTACGTACTTTTATAGTCTTTAATATGTAGATAATGAAAATTCTTTGTGTTTTGTTCAAGATCAAACCGTGTGCCTGGAATCCTGTACATCAATTTGAAAAAAAAGAAAAAAAGGAAATTCCACAAGTAAGTCATTGAGCCGCCATTTTGTACGTAAAAAAATTAAAGAATATTTTTTTAGTTTCTTATATATGTACATATATACAACAATGTCCTCTAAACAGCCTTTAAATAAAGTTATCTATTTGCCCACAAAGAAATCCCAAACTTAGGTATCATTTTAAGACAGGGGTGGTGAGACCCCTTAAAAGAGTTTAATTAAAAGCCCCATTATATAATACATTTCTAAGTGTTTACCTTGTGTTTTATATTCTTGTTTTAGGCTACAAATAAATCCACTGAATTATCAGCGATAAGTAATATTTCTTCCACATTAGACCCTAATGACTTACAAAACAAATATGGTGTTGTCATAGATGACGAATTAAACTTCAATTTGAATATAAAAGAAGAAAGCACCCTGACGGTCTCGATACGAAATAACGGCAGCTATATTCACTTGTTATTAAGTGGTTCCTTCGTGCCGCAGAAAACTCCGTCTCAATTGTCACTAGTGTCACATACAAATACAGATATTAACACAGTGATAAATCCTTCCGAAAGCATTACTTATACATTCAAATGCATAGCGAAATTTCCCGGTACGTCCGAGGAAATATTCATCTTTAATTTCAAACACTTCAAGATAGCTAGAGTGTTTCGCATAACTGTCAATACAAGGAACATCTCGCAAAAGACCAGTTCCGCTGTACAAAAACCTTATACAGATGAGAAAATTAATTCACTTGACGTGGACGAGCTAATTGAAACTACATGCATCCCTGGAGTGAGACCTACCAAATCGCCTGCGTTTATCAAAGTACGCTTTGGAATGTTCAAAGTACCGCGATACGTTTGGAACGCGGTCTTGGATGTTATGCAGAGTAAAAGATCGCAGGCAGAGTCAGAGATCGCTATCGAAGAGCGGATACCTTGTCTTCTAAATCCGCTCACCTTCGCGACATATAAGGAGCGTTTCCATATGTTATTGTATCTGGAGCAGATAGCTCAAACGCTCTGTTTACAAAGATACAACATGACAAGCGCGGTAATGCGACGGTGCGGTGATTATCTTGCGCTCGAAATGTCAGGATTGTCAGAAAAACGGCCTTCCCTCATGGTTGGCGATAAAGCTGTAGTATCTTTCAGTTGGAGTAACTCTAAAGGTAATATTTATAAGAAAAAAAGCATGTTGAAAACATTTTGATATTATATTGTATGTATATTGGAAGATAAACATGTAATTTTAAAACTAATTTCAATATATTGAAACATTGGTAATTTCTTTATTGGCTTCTTTTTGTAACAGGGAAACTAAAATACGAAGGCTACATTCACAAAATCAAAAGTACACAGATCCTTTTGAAATTTAACGAAACATTTCATCAAAAATACAATGGCGAGGATTGTCAAGTGACATTTCAAAGCTCGCACAGTACTATTCAACGTTGTCATTATGCTGTTAATTTAGCTGTCAGCCATCTTGGAGTTGACTTTCTGTTTCCTACCAGAGTGGTGCAAAAAGAGCCACAGTTCCATTTGGAAGAGTATGAGGCCGAAGAGACTCCCACTCGCAAGCAAGCTCGTCACAAGCATAAATCTACATCTTCTGGCAGTTCCTCTTCTATCAATAGTACGGCTTCCGATAGTAGCGCTAAAGTGTCTCCAAGAATCGCGGTAGCGGAAAGACTTTTTAATTCTAAGTCAATTGAATCGTCACTCGAAGAAACAACGACGTCAGTTACGAGAACAGGAATGAATTTCCAAACAAATTCGGGAAGAAGTGCCAACGGTAGTAAAACTAACATTGCTAACGCCACACTTTCAAGGACGCCAAGTAAATCGATCGCTCCAACTAACAATGAACTAGAACCGTACATTAACCAATTAAAAAAACGGAAATTACAATGGTTTAATAAAAAATTGAATTATTATCAAAAGGAGGCTGTGAGAAACATAATATTAGGATTAGCGCGTCCATTACCCTACGTTATATTTGGCCCGCCTGGAACTGGAAAGACAATAACTATATGCGAGACAATCTTACAACTTTCGACCGTGATTTCCGAAAGCAGAATCCTCGTAGCAACGCCGTCGAATAGCTCGGCGAACTTAATAACGGAACATCTGTTGGACAGCAACATACTTAAGCCGGGCGATTTGGTACGTTTTTCACAGATTCTTTCATTTGAATCATTAATACCTGATAACATTTTTAATATAAATCAACCATATATTCGTATGTACATTAATAAATAAAGAATTGTAAATAACAACTAGATCGCACATTATTAAATGACTTCATTTTCATTATATTTGTTCATTATATGCCGTAGGTTCGATTGGTAGCTTATCATTGCCTTAGTAATGATTCTATACCCGAGAAACTGTTACCTTACTGCGCCACAGCAGAATTAGCTGCCGAGGGGACGGCCGATCGTTTCCATCATCACGAGAACGGAATGAAAATGAACTGCACCAAGTCCGTGTTAGGTCGCCATAGAATTACCGTCGGCACCTGCAGTACGTTGGCGCTGTTGCACAACATGGGTTTTCCCCACGGTCATTTCTCGCATGTTTTAATTGACGAGGCGGGTCAGGCGACCGAACCAGAGATCATGATTCCCCTGAATTTCATTCATTCCGATTACGGCCAGGTGATACTCGCGGGTGATCCGATGCAACTTGGTCCCGTCGTGCAGAGCAGACTGGCGATGTACTTTGGACTCAGTGAATCGTTCCTATCGAGGCTTCTACATCACTTTCCTTACCAGAGAGACCCCGAGGGATTCAAGACTGGCTACGATCCCAGGCTCGTTACGAAACTCGTGATGAACTATCGAAGCTTACCAGAGATACTGCATCTACCAAACATGATGTTTTATGATTCCGAATTAAAACCGCAAGTACGTGTAGAAAGGGTGTTATGTTAAATTCGGATTTCCGTAAATTAACTATACAACTTGTTTGCTCGCGATATTTAGATATCGTCTGAGAACAGTCACGAAGCTAAACTGTTGGAGAAGCTGAGAGCGGAGCTGCCCAACAGAGATGGATCGCCACCGGCCATAATCTTCCACGGAGTCAACGGTGAGAACTACCGAGATTCCGAGAGCCCGAGCTGGTACAATCCCGAAGAAGCGGCACAAGTGTATCTCTATTTGTTGAAGTTGTACAAATACGGAATTAAGCCGAATAGTATAGGAGTTATAACCCCATATCAGAGACAGGTATACATGCGTATTTTAAGTAAAATTCTACAATGTATTAAAGGGCAATTTTTTCCCCATCCTTACTACCGTAAAAATCGTTTTTTTTTTTTTTTATATAAATCAAGGTGACGCAAATCCGAGAACTGCTGTTGGAGTTAGATCTTCAATTGCCAAAAATCAGCAGTGTGGAAGGATTTCAAGGCCAAGAAAGGAGCATAATCATTATTTCGACTGTCAGATCGTGCGATGTTCTAATTGAAGAAGACATTAAGCACGCCCTAGGCTTCGTTTCTTCGCCTAGGAGGCTCAACGTCGCAGTCACTCGCGCTCGCGCTCTACTTATTATCCTGGGAAATCCAAAATTATTGGCTTTAGATCCGTACTGGAGAAGTATTCTTACATATTGTATCAATCATGGTGGATATACAGGATGTAATTTTTTACCTTCGCATATAACAGATCTTAATGTAAAAATTAGAACTTAAATAATATCCCGTAACATAATTGCGTTAAGAGTGTGATATACATTGGTAATGTTAAGACATAATTATAATTATTGTTTTATAATTAAAATTATAATACATAATTATAATTTCCATATTAAAGCTGGTATGACATAAGAACAAGTGACTTTTCTGGCACGCTTTTATTATGATCGAACTACTAATTTACAACATATTAAAACTAGAATATTTTTTTTAATTCTTGTATGAAATATATCTATTTTTTATTTTTAAAAATTTTTTAATATATAATAGGATAATTAATAATGATTTCTAATCTTCAAAATGTTAAAGACACAGGGATACAATAAATAAATGCGATGTTTTCTCTTATAAAATGTTATTAGTCGCTCAATATTTATTATCGTTTGACAACTCCAAGATACTGCCATTATTATCGAATAAAAATACATCTGGTTTCATTATGTCACAATGCATTATTTCTTTATATTTGGAAGGTACATTACGTCAAAATCTGATTACTGTTAACAATCGGAATATCTTTTTTGGGCATTGTTTCTCCACGTTGCATCGAGTTGTCACAAATCCAAGTTCCACGAATGATACTGAAACGAAAGTGAATTGTTTTTAAAATTTATTATTTCAAAATTCATATGCAAGAAAAGTACATTTTAAAAATACGTCACACTTTTGTAACGGTTGCATGTAATGGCAAAACAATAGAAAACGGAACAGAAACGCTTCAGTTTTAGTATAACTGACAAAAACAAATTCAACAAATAAACGAACATTAAAATAATACATTGGAACGTATGAAAGTTGGATTAGATATTAAATACAATTAAACACAAATTAAATGAATTATTATGTATACCATTATTTGACATTTATAATATGCATAACTTTACTTCACTTTTCTCATGTCTACTGCAATGTTTTATGCATTAAATGAACAAAATGTAATGTTAGACGCGCAATACGATTGTGAATGATACTGACCTCTGTTAGTTCCACACTATACTTACTGGGTCTTGATTCTTCGCTTTTAGTTTTCTCTCAATTAGATTCTCTAGTGCCTCGCTTCGTACACTCAGAGTCTCAATCTTCTCAACCAATTGTTGATACGGGGACGCCGGCTGTCCTCCCATGACTACATGTCCCAACTTGCTGTCGATCTTAGCGTCCAAACGTGCATTACGGATTAAGTTCACAATCCAGCACTCCGCAACATCCGCCTTCATATTTAATTTCTCCGCAAGCATTCTAAATAACGTAAAAATTAAAAGTAAAAATATAAACACTAGATTTGGATAATAATCAATCTGATTTTGATATGATCATGACGCAAAAAATTACATACTGAATACTAATGCATTGATGAATTCTGCAGAATGTTTCGAAAATCATCAGTCGTGCATTTTCTACGAATTCATTCAGAAGAGCGATTAGGAAGAAGTCGTTGAAGACAACCGTCTGGCACTCCTGCAACTTCTGCCGAGCTCCATCGAAATCAAAATTAACATACAAATGCTCCAGAAACTCCGTGATGGGATCCCGATAGGTGTAAGATTCCTGTATATATTATGTTTTTTATATTAGAAGATATTTACGTTACATAAAACATTTCATTAATATGCAATTAAAAAATCTCACGGTTTCTTGTAGTTAAAAATTTCTCAATTTGCATCATTTTTTTAGCAAAAGTTAATTATGAATATTATCTTTTTTATTTTATACTTAAATTGAATTTATTATTTACAATTTGAATTATTAAATTTATTATTTTAAGAAAACTTGTACAAATTTGTTTATATGCCTTATAAAACGATGATTTAAAAATCTGACCTGTTGTATCACTTTCACGAGATCCTTCAGAATAGATCGTCTGGAGCGATTGACGATAACTGCCGCAGCCAAGTAACGAAGTATATGCGGGCACATCGTTTGAATAGCATTTAAATAACTGTAAAATATATAGTATAATTTTTTAATTTTCGTAAATATTAAACACTTTCTTAAAAACTTTTACGTACTGCGGCCGATAGAGAAACATTTCGATAATGAGATCTCGTCCCTTCACATGATTAAAGAACACAAATAGACTCCAGTGAATCAGCCATGTGCGTTGCTGTAATACTTGAAGTGAATTGCCGATAACATTACTGTCAATGTACTCTCGCAACTTGTTCACATCCTCCAATGCCGTTTCCCAATTTTGTACAAGAATCTCTGATGCCAATTTTCCCCATAAGACATTTAAATAGTTCTGGAAATTATGATATATAAAAGTTAGAGGAAAGAAATATAAATATTAGAATAGATAATTTTATGAAACCTATTGTACTTAATTTTCATAATTCATTAAAAATTGACAGTACCTTATCGGTAGGGGGCATAATCAGCATGTAGAAGTATAAATATGACGTAGAAACAGAATAATTGCCACACTCGTAACGATACTTTGCCAGCTTCACAAAGCTGTCCATCATTTCTACCCTAAACTGTAACACGAATGAAGAAAAAAACAATAAAAATTTTTTACACTCACAATACATCTTGTTATAACACTGGGTCAAAGTATTCCATCATGTCTAACATAGTAAACATAATAACTGTTCTACCTACATCTGATTCTTGAGTGAGATAATTATTAAGCGCTTTGGAGTCGCGCATGTTCTCCATCTTCTTCATAACTTCCTCGTTATTCATGAGCGCCAGCACTACCGAGACATTATTCTGAAGTACACCGAGCTCTTGCAGCACGTCAGCACGTCTGGATTTTATCTCCTGCAACGTCATTAACGTTTAGTCAATCATGTAACATGCACAATCTGAATCTACGACGGTGAACTGAAGCCATGACGATCCCTTCACGATCAACAGTGACACACGTTACACGGCGATACGCACCTCCGGCACCTCCACGTTGGGATAAAGCTGCTTCCTGATGTCGATGGTGTAATCGATCATGTTCGTCTTGCTGAGGATATCGAGTTTCGCGTGCAGCAGCTCGTCCTCATCGTAAATCTGCAACGTACCACATGTGACATAACCAAAATGCAAATGTCGCGACGACGCGCCCGGGCGTCCACCACCGCCGTTTACCTGCTTCGCCGACAGGAATTCCAGCAGAGGGAACACCAAGTGGCGGTCCAGGTATTGACCTATGCGAGACGTTAAATCGAATTTCGCCATAACGGCGCCTTCGGTTTAACGTTGATTGACTCGTGAATGCTGAACTCGGACTCCACACTCACCGCGCCGAACGAAAGGGCATCTCGCACAACGTGGCGCGGAGAAGTCTGAAGTTAGTGACAATTCGCGAGCCGAAAGCCTCAAGCAGGTTCGCCAATCGCCCACGCAGGAGCGAAAAGTCACTAGACAAGGAAATCGATTTAACAAAATGCACATTTGACATTTTTCTATTTGATATATTATTTAATATTAACTAAATATCACAAATGCCCGCTATTTAATGCCTAAATGCATACAATTTACATTCTAAATACAGCCTATTACTTAATTACTTTCGTGTTTCTTGATAGCTTTATTTCGCACGAAGGTTGTCAGTGTTGTCACTGTGATTGAAAATAACGTGGTGGTGATTGCAGCTGATTTCAGTAGGCAGTACGGTATATTCGGAAAAAAGTGGAGGTATCGTTGAAATTTCTCAACGGGTTTCAGGCAGTTTCTGTCATCGGGGTGAGGTGCTCGAGTTGACAGAATGCCGCCGAAAAAAGCGCCGGCGCCGAGCAAGAAAGCGGAGCAAAAGAAGAAGGAGAAAGTTATCGAGGTAGAAGACACTTTTCGCCTGCTAACCACAAACTGGGATTCCACATGTTTTCAAAATGAATATGTGAAACTGATTAATTTATGCCATATTTTTGATTAACATACTCACGTGTGAAACGTGACGTTTCTGAAACCCTCTGAACATTTTTTTTTCTTTTTCAAGGACAAAACGTTCGGTATAAAAAACAAGAAGGGCGCCAAGCAGCAGAAGTTCATTCAGCAGGTTGAGAAGCAAGTGAAGTCGGGTGGTGTAAATCCCCGTAAAATCGAGGATCCTAATGTCAAAAAGTTGGAGAAGGAGAAAAAGCTGAAGGAGCAGAAGGAACTAGCTCTTATTTTTAAACCCGTTCAAATACAAAAGATAGACAAAGGTATTAAAATACATTGGCTATATTTGGAAACTCAATTAAATACCAAACGGAACTTTAAATAAAGACAATAATACTGTGGTGTGAAACAATTTTTGCAGGTATAGATCCCAAGTCTGTCGTGTGCGCCTTTTTTAAGCAGGGACAGTGTACAAAGGGAGATAAGTGTAAATTCTCGCACGATTTGAGCATCGAGCGGAAAGCTGAGAAACGATCTCTGTATTGTGATATGAGAGATGACGACGATAAGGAGGCGGATACGATGGATAAATGGGATGAGGATAAGCTGAAAGAGGTTGTGGAAAAGAAGCATGGCAGTGGCAATCGTCCAACTACCGACATTGTAAGCTGCACAAAATAGCATTTATAATAGTTCAATTGTAAAAAATAATTCGAGCGTAATAATTCAATTAATTTATGACAATATGAACCAACATATACTTTTTCTCGCTAGATATGCAAACACTTCTTGGAAGCAGTAGAGAAGTCGAAATATGGTTGGTTCTGGGAATGCCCTTCTGGTCAAAAATGCATCTACAGGCACGCTTTACCTCCTGGATTTGTGTTGAAGAAAGATAAGAAAAAGGAGGACAAGAAGGATGAAATCTCCCTGGAAGATCTAATAGAAACAGAAAGGGCTAATTTGGGACCTAATCAGGTACGAATAATGTGCATGAAATATATGTATAAAATTCTTAAACAAAAAATAAATTTCACATAAACACAAAATGTTCCGAGATTATATTTTGCCATATAATAAAAATTTTCAACAGACTAAGATAACGCTAGAGACATTTTTGGCTTGGAAGAAGAGAAAGTTGAAAGAGAAACAAGAGCAGGCAATCAGGGATGAAGAGAAGAAGAGAAACGATTATAAAGCTGGTCGTCAAGTCGGCATATCAGGAAGAGAAATGTTTTACTTTAACCCAGAGCTTGCAGCAGGAGACGGTAAAACCTCGTTACCGCTTACTAAAATTCTTCTAATATAGAATTTATTATTTAAATATTTAAATACTAACATTATTTAAATGCAGGTATCGACGAAGGAGATGAAGCAATATCTAGTTACGCTCGTGAAGAAGAAGATGAGTCTGAAGATGTACAGTATAGGGAACTCGATACGGACCGCCTTGCTTTCGAAGCTAGCGAAATAGACAGTAACGGTATCACAGTAGCAGCTGCAGATCGATTAAAGGCCAATAATGCAACTGATGACAATGAAGATATTACAGGTTACAATCATATCAATTAATGTCGACACGTTTATATTCCACGTTTATAGTTAAAATATAGTTAAAATATGCTTTAAACTTGGAAGTATATAAATTATAAATGATTCAAGTTTAGACTTGTATATAAATTTTTAAATTATATGTAATCATCCGTAAATAATATCTCAGTACGTGAGAATTTATATTGATTGAACGCAGATAGTAATCGTATTAATTATTATACTGTATTTGAAAATTATATTCTATTTGATAATTAATATTTAATTTCTCTATTGCAGCGACTGTGGATGAGGGTGCTATTGCCGTAGCTATTAACGAAAATCTTTTCGTGGAAGAGGACTTAGAGGGTTTGGAAGAAGAACTGGGGGACCTGGACTTGGAGGAGTAAGCCAGATGTCCCCGATCGTGTCTCCTCACCACATCCCTCTTCTATGTTTTATTCTTTAAATACGTATCACTCGGATAACCATTAACCTCAAGTGTGATGTATATTGTATATATTGCATCGTGTCTACATAATATATTTGTGCATTCGAGCATATATACAGAAAGCTGACATCGCGCAAACAAGTGATATACCAGAACTCAACTCAATACCGTCTCGCAATATCTCCACCGATTAAAATCGAGTTTGTCCTTTTATAATGTCAAGTTTATCTGATAATTATCTACGAATATCAAGATATTTAGTGTTATACGTTAAATGTACATTATTTTTGTAATATCGACATATGATATGGCATTTACGTCCGATACATCATGTAATACAAAGACTTCTTCCCCTCTTCTCCAATTAAACTTTTCTAGCCGTCAGGAAAGCCATAACAAAAAAAAATACGAAATATACAGTCTAGTCAAGGAATTGTCGAGATATAATACAGCAACAAAATGATAGAAATATAGGAAGATATCAAAATTCTAATAACACAACATATTACATAATAATTTAAATATACTTTTATGAGAATATTTTTATAAAACTTTCCTTTTTCTTAGTTTCCATAGCAAAAGCTTTAGTACTGTTAAAACATTTTCCTCATAACAGTCATGATATGCCATCTGCAAATTTTTTTGAATTATTTTGAACAAATTTAAATATTGTTATATTGTAAAATTTATTTCTATCCAGAAATATTAATAGAAAGTAGATTTAAAATTTGGCTGTACACAATAAACTAATTTAATTAAATGTTATAATTTTAAAATATTGTTTAACTTGATTTTACTTTTAAAAAATTTATGACTTACTCTGTCTTAAATTAAATAATCAACTTTTACGGCTTTCGGCTATTGTAGAATATAGGATGAAAGCGACCGTTCCGGCCTTTCCCGTGAAATCGTTAGACCCCCTCCCCCCCGCAAACTAGTCTATTAACTAATTTTTGAAATGAGTAATATATATAGCTATACATCCATTTTTTGATTGTCGATAAAATCATAACGTTAAAAATGAATGTGGTTCGAGTCTATGCTACATCCACAAATAAAATGTGCATGCTACCAGAGCTGGCAAGAATGGGAGATATCGTTAACGTGTTTTAACATATCAACGTATCTCTCATTTCAACTCTGGTAGCACGGATATGCACACATTTTATTTGTAGATGTAGCACAGATTCAAACCACATCTATTTTCGACAATATAATTTTATCGACAATAACAGAAAATGGATGTTGCTATGTAGTATCTATTTAAAAAATGGATGTATTGGCGTTAATGTATAGAGGGGAGGGGATTCTGATAATCCCAAAGCCGGGATAGCCCCTTTACGTTTCTCTCCGCCATTGGACTTCATAGACGACGAAACAAACGGCGAGAACATAGCATATCTTTTGCGAACATTTGAACTTCAACATCTTCAACTACATTTGAACAAAATGTAAGACAAATTTTCTTCAATCTTCTTTCTAGTATAAAAATTGTTTTTTTATAATGATCGAATTATCTCAATATACGCGGAAAACACAGGCACTCCCTTTCTTTCTCTAATCTAGCAAACGTTTATTACAATAAACTCAATTATCGCGAACTTTAGGTAGACGGCAATTGTTATTAAATGCACTTCATAGGCAGAGGAAAAGAAGTTAAGAATATTTAGAATTAAATTGCATGTAGCAAACGTTTAGGCCCGTTGTATGTACATACATGCAATACGTCGTATGCCGTCTTCTGCTTGAAAAAACATACAA
>NW_012026849.1:132130-132390 GCF_000956235.1 Wasmannia auropunctata | reverse complement strand
TCGAAAATAAAGCTCCAGCAGACCCGAAAAATGAATTTAGTACGGACACGCACCACAAATTGTGCAGAAATCTTGATTTTGCTATGTAATTTGGATCCACTTCTTCAGAGGGCGATAGTGCGCGAGAGCATTTTACAGCCATGGATCTAAGAATCTATGGATGGAGCGCAAGGCAATTCGGTTGTTTAATCCGCGGTAAGGGGGGTGTAGTGCTGTCTCTTTCTCGGATAGGACCCCATCGAGTGTTTTCGTTGTATACC
>NW_012026849.1:124293-131802 GCF_000956235.1 Wasmannia auropunctata | reverse complement strand
GATTCTTAGATCCATGGTTACAGCCAAAAGGCCGGGCATGTCCGCTCTCGGATCCTCTCTGGTTATAACATGGACGTGGTCCGTAGTTCCTTTTTTGAAAGCGTGGATGTGGGGCGCTAGTGTACGGGGGAAATCACCGGTCTCACCCGGCGTGGCCGCTCTCACATTTCTTTCTCTCTGACTGAGCGTTGTGTTGCGACTTAAAACCGAGAGATATTTATAAAAGAAAAAGAAGTTACAAACATGAATAAATTGCAATTGAATAACAGATCGTGATACATTTTATCTGTTTATTCTTTATATCTCAGTAAGCATTCAACTTCAGGATGTACGTTTATTAAAACTACTTTAAGCGGATGTCGTAAGTTATAGAAGTTTCAAACCGTTTTTTTTGCCGTCTGTCTATCACAGGATGTATTTTTTATTCACCTCGTAATATATAAATGTTACTATATATAAATGTAACATATAAAATTATGGAGAATTGTTTTTGTATTAATTTTCTAACGATTATTTTTGAGTTTCTAATGAAAGCTTTTTATTTTATTTTATAGGTTAGGAGAGACTTGTTTGGAAAATCAACTCTTTGAAAACGTTGAAAGGCAATCGTTATTAGTAGACAATATGGATAGTAGTACGTATTCTCTTTATACCTTTTTATATATCTAATTCTAAATAAGAGATTATATAATTGAATTGTTATTTGTTAGGCACTGACGATAGTATTACGAGTACTGAGGATGTTAAGTCCAGAATGGCAGAGTCTTTTGATAGTTATATTGAGCAGGATGACACAAGTGATGGCAATAAAGATTCCCCGCCTAACATGCGAACGTATCCCAACTTGAAACACCTGTTAGCTACAGAAAATCATGATGGGCTATATCCTGAGCAGTTTACCAAAGAATGTATTTATGAGCACCAAAGTAAAAGGAAGAAATTGAATAATGGAGAAGCAATTGGCACTGACGCATTTTCTGAAAAATCTATTGATGATAATGAAGCAATGGATAATACAGACATCGATGGCGGCGAAAGTAATGTATCACGGAAAATTCAGCATATGATGAAAAAAATGGGATACAAACCAGGCAGAGGTCTTGGAAAGGATGATCAGGGTCGTGTGGAACCGATAGAAGCAGTTACACAACATGGTCGGAGAGGATTTGGACATAGCGTGCCTGGTCTCAAGGAAGCGAGTCTCAAGTGGAATCCTCAGGATGAAGAAATAAATGTTATAGAGGATATTGAATGGATCTGTTCTAATACACCTTTTACTGACTATTACATGTTGGAGGATTGGATAAAGATGGGACCGAAGAAACTTAGTATAGATGACGAGCACATGTTCTGTAGTCCGATTATTTTAAAGCATATCATTGAAGCCAAAACTGTATTCGATAGATTGGATAAGTCGGAGTTGCGTAGAGCAAGACTTCGTTCGAATCCGTACGAAACAATTCGCTCTGGTATCTTTTTGAATCGTGCAGCTGTCAAGATGGCGAATATAGACAGGGCATGCGATTTTATATTTACAAAGCCGAAGAATTTAGATAATAATGAATTGTTGTACTTTGCGGACGTGTGCGCTGGCCCAGGTGGCTTCAGCGAATACATTCTATTTAGGAAAAAGTGGCATGCCATGGGATTTGGCTTTACTTTAAAAAATGAGAATGATTTTAAATTAGATGACTTCTTGGCCGGTCCATGCGAAACATTCCATCCGTTTTATGGCTCCAAGGATAATGGAGATGTATTCGATGCACAGAACCAACAGGAATTTGCTGATTTAGTGATGAAGCATACTAATAACTCAGGTGTACATTTCATGATGTCGGATGGAGGATTCTCAGTGGAGGGTCAAGAGAACATCCAGGAGATCCTATCGAAGCAGTTATATCTATGTCAATGTCTAGTGGCGCTAATGATAGTGAGACCAGGCGGCCACTTCGTTACAAAGCTGTTCGATTTATTTACACCTTTTAGTGTCGGACTTGTTTATTTGATGTATAAATGCTTCGATGGTATTTCAATCTTCAAGCCGAATACTTCTAGACCAGCTAATTCCGAACGTTATTTAATATGTAAAAGCAAAAGAAACGATACACATGAGATAATAGATTATCTCACTGAGATTAATCGTTTGCTTTCGATGAATGATAATGACAAAGATGTGGTGGAAATAGTACCGCTTGATGTATTAAGTGCAGACATACAGTTTATAAATTATCTTAGAAATTCTAACGATATTATAGGAAAAAGACAATTAGTAAATCTATTAAAAATTGCCGCATTTTGTGAAGATGAAACATTAATAGAACCTAAGCAAGCAGATATGCGGAAGGAATGCTTGAAGCACTGGCAGTTACCGGACAAAACCAGAGTAAGGCCTCGAGTCTCAAAACCTCAAGACAAGGCGCTTGAAATATTGGGTGAATTCGTGAGATTGCTCAAATGCGAGGCGACAAAATTGAAGAGCGACAACATACAAAATACGATTTTAAATCATCCGTATGATTGGTATTGCATGCCGTGCAGTTCTGGTCCGTATGTCGAGGAAGATAAATTGGCCACATTTTACTTGGGTAAGCAAAGAAAAATTTCCAAATGGATTTTTGAAATTAAAAATAATATTTAAAACAAAATACTGATGATTGATGCAGTAATTAGAGCGCAATTAACGTGATTTTCAAGACATACTTTATTGTCCATAATTAATCGAACGTTTTGAATTTATATTGTCGTTGAAGATGATCCCAAAGTGAGTCATCACTAGCGACAGTATGAATTCAATTATCACATTCGTTATTCTGTCATTTTATTTAGGTCTGGGAAGAAGAATGGTCTATCGATATGTAAGAAACAAGTGGGACTTGGTAGGAGACGCAAAAATCGAGTTACCGGCCAACACTCTTGTATATGCTGAATTAGTATATGAAACCAGGTGGACCGGAAAATATTTCTCCAAGACACGAGCGTTGCATATCATAGATGCTTACATGCTCGGTGGAGAAGATGTAAGCAGTATGTACCTATCCCAGAGGTAAGTTTTGCTTTTATTTCGTCGTACATAGTACAAATTTGAAAAATGTCAGTAACATGATCGAAAATATTGATGTTATAATATATTAGCTACTCATACTTAGGTATACGTTATCTAAAAATATATACAGATTTTAAATGAATACAAATCAAATTAAAACTATAACACCAGATGTTTGTATGGTTTCTTTGCTGTATACATATCAACGAATAATATTGTATAATCTGTATAAATTAATTTATAGCAAATGTAAATATGTGTAAAAAATATAAATAAATTTGAGGAAATTGATTTGAATTTAAATCCAAAAATACAGATTCACAATGGAATAACATGTATGTACTTACTATTACTAATGTTATATATTTATGTGTGATATTTAATCCTTCCAGGTATAAACTCACAAAAAAATTTTGTGACGCAATATGGAAGCCAATTCCCAGCGATTACATTTGCATTCGTGCTAAAGAAAGATTTCTGCTGACACCTGACATACATAAGCGACTACGAATTACACAGCGCCGCGTGAAATTACCCATCGCATTTGAGCTTACGAAGAATCCCCTGGAATACGGCAACATAAATGAACCTGTCTACGCTGCTTTTAACAGTGTCATATTTGTTCGGAGCATCGCGAAGCCTTGGGCCCGTCATCTTAGCCAAAAGACTCGAGAATATTACGTTCACAATTCAGGTACGGGACAATCAGAATATGAGATTCGGGATAAAATGAACAACAGGCCGTCAGACGCCGAGGCAAAATTTACTGTAGCATTTGAGGAACGCGTTACCTGGAGTTGGCCGCATGACGCACACGATACATTGAATATGGAAAATTTAATACAATTGTTAAATCCACCTAAACGTACTTAACTTGTGATGCAAACACGTATATAGTCATTGTATATATTGTAACGTTTGCGCGCGCGTGTACATAGTTTGTATATAGAAATCGTTTTCAAGAACATGTATGACAAAAAATTAAAAAAAGATCATAGTTTATAATGTTTATAGAGACGTATATGACATATATATATATATATATCGAAAAAATATATACATAGAATGAAACCAGTAAATATATTCAAATTACAAGTTATCTTTTTTTTTTACATACATTTTTAGAAGTAGAATTGTAGATTTTAGTTTTCTCTGGAGATGAGATTTGTCGACTAGTAATTGACCGGTAATTCGACCTTCATTCTATGTATATCTTACAATTAGTTTGATAAGAGATTGTTTAGAGATTGGAAGGCTGTGAAGGATAGGTAATTCGTATGTACATCGAGAAGTATTTTTTCCGTCCATTTGCTTTCATTCGATGTAGACAATCGTATGATATCAATTCGATCAGCGTATTGGACATTAGTTTAATACTTTAATCTTTGTATTTTATATGTGCTCCTATTTTTATGTTTTTTTCTTGCGTACATAATTTTTTGTTCTATTGTATTCATTATCGTTCTCGTCATTACATTCTTGCATAAGTGAACGTATAGAATCGTTCAATATTTTTCCATCTTGTCTTACGATTTTAATATGTAACGTCTTGTTCTAGTCTTATCCAATAGTGCATTAAATATATATTCATTTAGTATCTTTAATATAGTTTTTATCACGTCTCAATATTTAAAACTTGTCTAGATTTAATCAATGTAAATGGCGAAATACAATATGATCACAAATAATGTAATAAATAAAACTGATTTGTTTCATTCTGTGTATATATAGATATGCATGTATATGTATTGAAAGAAATACATAACTATTTGTTTTCACGGATTGTTTTAAATAAAATCTTATTTTTTATAAGTGTTGAAATAATTACTTTCCATATAAATATTAAGGATAAACAGGAAAACCAAATGCGAAAACCTGAAACGTAAATGCGTATGCAAAATGATATTTATACATCATGTAAATATATAAACTGAAAAAGATATAACTTTATGCGTAAACTAATGTATTAAGATTATTCGTAATAAAGTATTAATTTGCACAAAAATATTTTTTTTAATAACAGTTCTTTATAATAAAAAAATATTTATCTCTGTGCAAGAAAATAGAGAAATACGTATTTATGCATTTCAGAGTTGTATAAAAAATCGTTTAAAAAATTATTTTAAAAAACTGCTAAGTTTTGTGATAAGACGTCGGTTTCTTAAAATTAGCGACAAATCTCACACTACTCCGAAGTGTGGATGTCTTTAAAGTTTGTCTTCTCTCGTAAAAAAAAGTTTTCTCAGATTCCATTAAACTTTAAAATAATCTATCAGGATGGATCATCAATTCATTTTATTCTCATTATTTTATGTTAATATATTAAGTGTTTATTTAATATACAAAATATGTACATACACAGTTTATACATATATCGATGGCAGCAGAGGTATACAAAGTATAAATCGCAGTGATACAGTCTTTTAAATCATTCTTTCTTAAAAGATAATTTGTGTGTTATACGATTTTCGAATTCTATACAATAAAAATTTAAAGATAAAATTTACGGGAAATTTACGACATATATATGGTATATATTCACGGAAAAAGTTACAGAAATTTTAATGTAATTATATCAAAATTTGTGTTTTTTTTTTCAAAGATCTCTTAATTTTGTTATTAATAAAAATTATTTAAAGCAACGTATTATTTTTACCTATGCAACAAATCCTAGAAAATAAAGGATTAAAACTCCGATGGAAACTGCTATACATGCATTTAATTATAGTTTATGCTTAGAACAAAACATGAATTTAAAATTTTTTAATTTGAATATTGTTTCTTTTGTATGTCTTTATAATGCGGAAAACGACTATTTTTCATCAAATATATATTTTATAAATACTTACGCCCTTCCCCCCCCCCCCCATAAATATAACGACGACATCCTTGAGAAGGAACTATAGCTATAGCAATCACAACGGAAATAAATAATTAAAATAACGAACTTTATCTTGTCAATATTTTCTGTAATTTTTATTTTTATATAATATTTACAATTCGACTCGCGCCTGCGAAATAATAATATAATAATATACATATATATAATGCTTCTATAAAAATTGCCATTTTAACTTCAATTTATCTTTTAAATGACAAAACTAATAAAACAAGAAACATCTTATTATTATAATATAATAGCAATATATAATTTATTATCTATTAATTTGAATTCTTAACTTTTATTTCTGAAAATTAGATGCATATTAGAACTTACGTCACCGTTTTTCTTGGGGAGCAAAATTGATTATGCGTGTAAAAAAAACTTATCAATTCTTAATATATCTTCAAAGAGTATTTATACTTCATATTGCACTTGTTTAAAGCAAAAATATTGGAAATATATAGCTTCCGTGACAAATTAAACGTTATCATTTCCATACGGAAATTTAATTTGTCACGAAAAACAATAAAACAATTAATATTTCCGCATGTGGAAATGATAACGTTTTATCATAAAAACAAGAAAATAATATTTGATCAATATGTGTGATATTGTTTTATTGTTTGTTGTTGAATATATAAATATAGCTTTATGACAAAATTAAGTGTCAAGTTCTGATTTTAATGTATTCGTATAAACGTTATCATTTTCGCATGTAGAGTTAATGTTTTGCATAAAATGCAAAACATTTTTTTATATCGACCTTGAATAGTTTTCGAGATATATAACGAAAAGAACTGGAAACTGCTTTACATATAAGGGATGGTTCCCTTCAAACCGTTTTTTAGCATCAACTAATATTTTTTAAATTCATCTATTTACGTAATCCATAAGTATACAAAATTTTATTAAAATCAAAATTTAACACTTTGTAAGGTTTCCTTGTTAGATTATAACATTAGTTTATAACATTGTAATTCTTGTGTTCGCCAGTGTATTAATATCTCTATACGGCAAAATCGATTCGATTACCGCACTAACGAAGAAGGAACAATGATTACGAAATCTTGTACTGATCAAATCCTCACGGCTATTTGAATAAACTTTTTATATTTCTGCATTAAAAAATCAAAATAATGATTTTATATATTTAATGTAAGCAATATAAATAATTTGCAAAACGTGACATATAAAACAAATCGTGAAACGCGCATGCACGGGAGAGAAAGAAAGAGAGAGAGAGAGAGAGAGAGAGAGAGAGACAGAGAGGGGAGGGGGGAGGGGGGGAAATCGATCATTGCGAAAAAGATAATTTTAATGACAATATTTTAAAATACTAAAATAATAATTTTTTAGCACGTATTGCCTAACCAGCACACAATGTTTTAAAAATATTTAAAATACATAAAAAAAAACATTTTTAAAAACATTTAAATAATGGGTTAAGTGCTCTTTTTTTCATTAAAGAAACGTTTATTTTAACGTTTTAAGAAATATTTTTTTAATGTTTAAAAAATGTTTATTTTAACGTTTGAAGTAATATTTTTTAATGTTTTAGAAACAAGATCGGAAGAGCACACGT
>NW_012026849.1:116916-119304 GCF_000956235.1 Wasmannia auropunctata | reverse complement strand
GCATAAAAATAATATGTTTGTCAAAATTTCAAAAGTGTATGTTTAAAATATGTACTTCTATATCATTGCCAAAATATTTAATATAATTAATAAATTATTTATCATCAATCAAATATCATTTAAAAAAGCATTTTTTTATATAAATATATTATTATTATATATTATATATATTATTTTTATAAATAAAATTAATTAAAAATGTATTGTAAAATGGGCAAAATTTTAAGTATAAAAGGATAAACTAAAATAAAAATAAAATTAAAATTTCAAAAAATAAAATACTGTTAATACATGCTTGTTGTTTATTTGTTATTGCGAATTATAAACAAATACAATAGATACATACAAATATAATTTACATTTTTGTTTGAAAAAATATATAATAACATTTATGCATTTTTTGTAATGTGACAACTTAATTGCAAGATTTTTCCCTATTTCACCGAAATTTCATTCCACGAAAAATGCAGCTATTTCATTTGCCTAAATAAAGGATAAACGTTTACATTAATGTGATGACAATTGTTAATTCGTATACATATACAGTTTGCGACTTACCATGTCGAGTACGCGTTTCGTAAATTCCTTAAACTAAAAATAAGAAATTATTCTGTTTATATAAAAGGAATCCTGCTATAGAATATGCTTTAATAGAACGACTATACTTAACACCATTGATATTACATACCATACAAATTCAAGGTTTGGAAAATTCAAGAATCTATTTTTTTCCAAACCTAATTTCAGTGGGCAAAGATTGGGCATCAGGTTCGGAGATGGCCTCTGCTTTCGCTTCAGGTGCGTGCATAATTGTCACAATAAAGATTATGGCAAAAGCCAATGATAGAAATGACAGACGCATCTCAATGCTTATTAAAACTCAAGCTGTATTAGCCTGTACGTTTATGATTTGCTAACAACGCTAAGCGCTTATATAGTCCAAGAAATGCAATTTAGATATAACTTTTGTGTCTAATAGCTATTTAAATTTTCTATAAATATTTTATTACATTATACAAAAATATCTTTTATTTTGAATTATAAAATTTCTTTAATCTTATGCACGAAATATATGTATAATATTAATGCATATTGATAAACTAAAAAAAAAAACATTATATAAAGTCTTTAATTGTTATCATGTTTACAAACTTAATAACTTTCGTGTCTAATAACTTTAATCTTATAAGATTAAAAAAATTTTATAATTCAAAATAAAAAATATTTTTATACAATAAAATATTTATAGAAAATTTAAGTAGCTATTAGACACGAAAGTTATCAAGTTTATAAACATGATAACACAAGACTTTATTATATGTTTTTGTTTAGTTTATTAATATGCATTAACATTCTAATAGCTACTTAAATTTTCTATAAATATTTTATTGTACAAAAATATCTTTTATTTTGAATTATAAAATTTCTTTAATCTTATGCACGAAATATATGTATAATGTTAATGCATATTGATAAACTAAATAAAAAAACATTATATATAAAGTCTTGTGTTATCAAGTTTATCAGTATTATTCTGCACATTTAGCACATTTTCCGGCTGTGGTTGGATTCACCTTAGACCCGAGCAAATGAATTAATAATATTGATTCCAATGCTCGGTGAAACAATGCAAAGCATTTACAGTTCGAATGTATTTTGTAACCCCATCCACGAATTTACGCAATTCAGTTGCGTTCTCTCTTGAGAGGTTCGACAACTCGAATAAGGCCCATAAATGTATTTGTACAATAATACGTACGTTTATTCTCATATCGTTGCTTCAGTAAATTCCAGGCCATTTTATAATTCCGATTAGACAATTTTAATGATTTAATTATATTTACAGCACCACCTTTAATGATGCTTATAAGTATTGGTGAGAATTTCTCAACGACTGATTACCATTTATAACTGCATTAAAATATTTCCTAGAAAGGAAACCAATCTTCGTATTCTTCAAAAAATTTTGGCAAGTCTAATCTAAATAATTGGACATTGCCTGCGGAGTTTATTTCTATGATCAGAAATACAGACGATATCACCGTTGTAACACCACTAACATCTGCATGTACGATAAAATTCTGATATCATGCGCGCATCTCAATTTAGAGCTGCCAATTCAAAGAATAATTCTTCGAACGAAATTCGATTGTTTTCCCCATCATCAGCTTCTGATTCAAATTATACATTGTTATAATTCGACCAATAAATTTATATATAATTTTCCTTTGTGCTTCTCCAAGGTTGCAATCAATTCAGGCGTTATTAGATTCTACAAGTGTCTGGTACTCAATGGTAAAGCGCTCGTGGGCAGGCAGAGTAAGCTAAACTGAATCGAAAAGTCCTGTACCATTTTGCGATTTTCGCAATAGTTATCGAGATATTAAT
>NW_012026849.1:105757-110937 GCF_000956235.1 Wasmannia auropunctata | reverse complement strand
AGAATGTCTGTATTTTTGTTGTATATCTATTGTATTTCTTCCCAGCCAGAAATGGTTGGTCGATCGACATTAAAAATCGATATCGAATCAATGCCGATCGATATTAATTCAATATCAATCGACCTAACACTTCTGGCTGGGTTACATTTAGATTAGTTTTATAATGAAAGAAGTCAAAAACTGTTCTAAAGTGATTAAATTCCTTAATACAGTTTCGGATTTATAAAATGTGCATGATTCCACTTAATTTATTTTTATCAAAAACAATTATTTTATCACTTGTTAAACTTATATAAATCAATGTTTCTAAAATAAAATATTTACAAAACCATAGCAAAAGTTAAAAAATCAATAAATTAAAAGGTAAAAAATATTTTTAAAGTGTTATAATTTTAATTTAAAAAATTAAAAACTTGGAACTAAAAACTCGTCACATACATCCTCGACATTAATTTCAAATTTGTTAAGAAATAAGTTTTTGTTAAAAAGTAGTAAAGATTTCTTTAATAATGGAACTGCTATTACCAATTTTCAAATATCTACTATACAGATTTGAATAAGAATGTTTAAAAAATTCTTTCCGTATAAAATCTTATAGATAAATAAACCACATTAATTTTTTAATTTGACCACTAAATCTGCTATTCAGATTTATTTAATTTTGACTTCAAATTTACAATTAACAATCTTAAAATTCCCCATATACTAAAGTAAAGTAAAACGTATTCAACAGAAAAATTTACGTAATAAAGAGTTAAGCAATAATTTTAAAAATGTAATTTGAAAGCTTATCTATTTCCGCAAATTAACTCTAAAATTATGATTCTCCCCACGCAACATTACTATAAATAGCTTGACAAATTCCAATCCTTCAGTCCTTTTCGAGTTATATACCAAGTACGTATTCGCTATAAGTTTGTTTCAGTTACAAAAACACTGATGCAATAAAATCGATTGTAATCCGTCTAAATTCGATTCCGCTATACTTAAATCAATTTTTAGGCTTTTTACACATACAATAATAAAAATACACTCAATAAGATATGTAAAATAAAATACAAAACAATACAATTGGAATTTATTATTTTCGAATATATTTATCTTATTGTAATTTACCTTTGTCTCTTTTCGTTTAATCGTTTAAAAATTATGACATGTAAATGTACCTACATTCTTTAATTTTAATACATATATATATCATATAAATATTGTAAAGTGTAATTATGTATCATAAAATTCTATTAATTTGATGTCGATATTCACTATCATCCAAAAGTATATTAATTTATTAAAATGTGTTTAGTTAATTTTAGCTAATTAATTAATTATATAACATATGTGCGTATATCTTATTTACATATTGAAATTCAGGTGAAGAAGGTACCGAATTCAATATAGCAGATAGAATATATTATAGTGTGTGCAGCTTTTCTTATTTATTTTAGTGTAGCAACAATAATTTTAAAATTAATTAGACTTGAAACTTGATTAATTGGCGTTTTCTCAATTTAAATAAATGTAATATAGAATACAATTATAAATGTAAAAATCAAAGGTAAAAGACAGCTGTACATTATTTAAAATGTAAAATGATCGTAATAATTTAAAATAATGTTTAGAAATTTTCATCAATTCATAATGGCATTATGCAATATTTCCACAATATTCCTATCGGGGATTGATGTAAAATATTAATCAAATACTGAAATAAATATAAACACAATATGTTTTATTAAAACTTTTATTTTTTCATATAATAGAGACTTATTCCTATATCTCTGTCGTTATATATAGAATCAAATTGAATTAGTTGCAAACTTTATAAACATAATATAATAACTGTAGAAGAAATAAATAGAAAATTCGGGAAGGATGAAATGAGTTGCTTATGACAAATAATAACAAATCTTTGCGACGACAAGATCTAGTTTGTGACTGGATGTGAATTACGCTTGACATTGTTTCTCGTCAGTGCAATTAGATCACCTGCAATTGCGTGTAAATTAAGTAATTTCCATCGAATAAAGATAATGTTTCATTTTATTTCACATCCTCTTTCATTACCATAGAAATAGAATGAAAATGAGAAGAATGACAAGGAAATTATTAGAAGAGAGAATTTTGTCATTTTCTTATAATCTGGCCTTTCCAATGTCACGGCGCTCAGAAATCTCCAACAACGAATGGGTAATTCATATTTAATTAATCATAGTTTCAAAGCTCATACACGTGCACAATGTACATCGATGTATCCTTGTAAATTTTATCGTAATTGAAATATAGTTTTCAAACATGTATGGAAGAGCAATTTTCCTTCTTCATTTGAATGTTAATTTAAAAAAAACGAAAGTAATATTTACAATATACGTAATAAATCACGTATATTCAGTAAAATAAAAAAAATGTAAATTTGCCAATTTAATATTTTATTTTATAGAAAGTAATTGAAAAAGGTATCCGAGAAGAAAATATATCTGTTATCGGCAATGCGAAGTCGAATAGACATATACACTTACATAAAAAAACACATTCAGATAACCACGTGCATAAAGGTAATAAATACTATAAGATTTTTTTCTTAATTTAATTACTCTTTAATTTTACAATTTTAGTAAAAGGGGCATACGAATATTACAATACTTAATTTTTATAATTCAATAATTTTGAGATTTGTAGATTCAAAATTTATAAATTTAATTAAGTAAGTGCACGAAAGAAATGGACAAAAATAAGAAATATAAAAGTGCATCTTTCAATTAACATTTACATATTACATTTACATATTAACAAGTGAATAAAAAGAAATTTAATAAATTTATGTAAATCGAAATAAATTATATTTATTAAATCAATTCAAATTGCGGAATTATTTTGCAGAAGTAATACTAAAATGTGGAGTAATTTTGCAGGTCTTCTATGGGGACTTCCTGAATCTTTTTTAATGTCATCCAAATCTCTTTTATGATATTCCAATTTATTTAAAGTAATATTCGATACTTCTGGCAACAATTCTAGCTTATTGTGTAGCTTGTGCTGATCAATTTCTACGCGAGTTAATCATTTTCAAAAGTTGTTCCGCCTTATAAACATTTTTAAAGTAATTTTTACTTTTATCATCAGCACGAATAAATCATTTTCAAAAATTGCTCCGTTATTTGCACAGAATAGTTCGTATTCTATGCAAATTATTTATGGGACAATAATCTATGCACTGTAATGCAAAATATTCATAAAGAATCACTTAATAATCTTTAATCAATTTTCTACCTGAAGAGAGAGTTTGAACAAATCACGAACAGCGTCAAAGATCGCGGTGTGGTTTACACTTTGCTGCAGTTACCGGACGAGCAAAAACATAGAGGTGTGACAGCAATTTTAACAGGCAGCTTCGCTTATTCTCTTTGCTATTTTGGAAAGAAAGTTGGAGTGCGGGTGACAGTGGTGACGCCAAAGACAGTTCCAAAAGAAATATTCTTCAAGTGTCAAGGTCTTTCGGGCAAGAGTGATTGTCTGAGCCCTAGATATGATGGACGCACATTATATTGCTTTGCATCACGCCAAAATCGAAGGGATTATTTTATATTGATGGGTATTCTTTTTTTAGCAAAATTTAAATTAAATAAAATTAGGATTGGAGAAGTCATTTTATAAATATTTCTTAAAAAATATCATACACATTAATTATCTTTTTTAAACTAAAAATATTATTTTAACAAATAAAAGTTATCTAAAAACAAATATGAGATCATACAAGTTTCCAAGTATTTGATTAGACATAAAAACAAAAATATTGTTTTAATAAATCGTTTAAACCATTCCAAAAGTATATGCAGCAAAAGTTTAATGCCATTGTCTTTCCAAATAATTTTAAATTTCATCAAACAGACTTAAAGTAACTAAAATGATTTAAGAAAGATGTAATGTAAATACAATTATACTTCTTTATATGCATGACGTAAATTTTTTGAAAAAATGATTAGTATCTCAATATTGAGGAGGTTGTAAAATGGTAGAGGAATTTTCGATTCAATTTAGCCCACTCTACCTACCCACGAGCGTTTTATCGTTGAGTACCGGACACCCTGACCCCTATATATGAATTAAAAATAAAGTACATAAAAATTTAACAACTGTAAGTTTCCTGAATAAAAATAAGATTAATAATTATATGAAAAAAGAATTGTAATAATCAAAGTCATATTTATCTTGTAAAGATAAAGAAAAATACGTCAGAGTATTACATAATTCACATAAGAGTCACATAATTAAAATATAGAAATTTCATGATATAAAAATTTAACGCAGTCATACAAAAGCGTATAAAATAAACGTGTAAATCCAATGTCATATACTTGTCTGAAATTATGAGTTAATTTTAACAAATATATCAAAATAGAAAATAAAAGCAGACTTAAATGATTAATTAACAATAGTGAAATAACGCCAATGCGAGTCAACACGGATGTAATTGTTGTAATAATTATAATATCCAGCCACACGTAAACTGCACGTCATATTTTTGTCGGACTTGAAACAGTTCTTTACAAGAGGCCAGAATCCACTTGTACGAATTAAATTGCAAATTAATTTCTTTGATGCTAATGTACATCTATAAGAATCCCCAAATCTATAAAGAAATTTATTGCAAAATACATATATACTATTTATATATATTAGTTAATTGCGAAGAATATCATCACACATAACTCTGTAGGGGAATGGTAGGACGCCCTTAAAAGGTACTCGCGAATTGAAAACAGTCACAATTTCTTGAAATTGAAACTATACGTTGTAATAGAAGTCGTGGACATGCTTGTGCAATTAGAATGAGATTGACCGTTTCAATACTGAGATATAAGCGATTAAAAATTGCATTTTTTATACATGTTACCTATACAAAGTTCACAAAAGTGTTGCGTTTATTTTTGTAGAACCTAAACTAGCAGTAAGATTGTTGATGTTAATAAAAATGAGCATGCGATAAAAGGACATGAAACGGATATTGTGAAAATATTCACAATTTTTTACGTTTAGTTTGGAAAATAGAGCTTGAAAAAAATGTAATTTTCGATTTTAATTGACATATAGAGACGAGTGAAGGAGGCGGCCAGTTGAGTTGCGTTAGTCTGCGTCTATCTGAATTAATTTTTTTCCGCGGTGCGTGCGGCCTATGGACAGGC
>NW_012026849.1:102721-105737 GCF_000956235.1 Wasmannia auropunctata | reverse complement strand
TCTGAGAGATCTTGGCTGTCTGAAATATTTTTATATTAGCGCGAGATAATTCCGCCATAATGTATACTCTATATTGTTTAATAAACAACACACAGCTCAGTAATAAATAGTTTTGAATTGTGCTTTATCAAAGATGTAAAACTCGTTCTCTGTAACGTACAGTGCGCAACTAATATTATTTTATATTCTATATACATAGCACTAATCTTATTTTATATATATGGCATTCGTGAGAAACTTAATCAAAAGTTACCTAAAAACTTTTGCGTAGAGAAGATCCTCTCTACGGTTTACACTGAAAAACAGCTTAGTAGCGATTCAACTATTACAGATATGGCTAATGTCCGGTATTAGGTGCCCTCTGTCGTTAGGGGAACTCCCCCTATAAATAATTTGAATGAGAAAATAGTAATATTTATTTATATTGTATTTATTAGATTGCCTTCGGCAATTTAATTGTAATATTACATATTACTTGGTTCGGAGTTACGGAGATGCACGCAATTTGCGGCCATGTGGTGTTATAAGAACCGAAAATTGTAAGATTTACACTAATATTATATGGAAGCACCAAGATCCGCTTTGTACCGTTGTTGGCGTTTTAAGTTCTCAATTATTAGTTAACATTACACGGTCTTTCCTGATGCTCATTTAAAATTAAAGAATTACAAGTTTTGACATTGCATACACAATTAAATTAATTAAATAAAATGATTAAATCATATTGCTAAATGCGGCAAAAAAACAGAAATAATACAACCAATTTAGAATAAATAACAGAAAACATATTTTAAATCTTAAATATCACATTTTTAATCATGATGTTATTTGTTCGTGTTACTGCACGAAAAGACGAAATAAACGAATAGCTTCTATAAAAGTTTTCGACACATAAAAATTTATAATTAAAAATTCTACAATAAATTTCTTTGTTCGTATAAGTATGAGTCTCATTTCTTGCGTCTTATCTATCCTCTCATATTTTGATAATAATACCGAATATACCGATGTATACCGATGTATACCGATTCTTTTCTATTATTCTGAGACAACCAATGATCAGTATTATAACTGCTTCATTTAGTCCCAATATTAATATTTGCGCTTTATTTATTTTTTAAAGAAATATTTATTTTCCAACTAACGCGTTTACATCATTTACGAACTCTCGCATTAGTTTGTATTAAATTGCACAAATTACTTCATTAACGTTTTACTATTTATTATTTTATTCATGGCATTTTAATATAAATTTTCAATTTTTTTAAAGGTTTCGTATCTGCGACTTGCCTCTAAAAGCTTCTTCAACCTGTGCTTTTGTCTTCCCTCGTGTCTCCGGTAACGCAACCGTTAGAAAAACAGTAGCTATGATAGCTGTTATGCAGTAAAAGTAAATGGTGGCATTTCTGTTAGTCGTTACCATTAATGGATACAATTGTATAGCAACATAGTCATACGAAAGAGCCAAGATGGTGGTGAGTATCCCAAGAACGTTTATGTACTTGGTGGGATATAGTTCCGGAATCATCGACCAAGGAATTGAAAAAAATCCAAATGCTCCAAATGCCTGCAATTTTATAGATTAATCATAAACTCTATGCTGTAGTAAAGCTCTATGCTGTAGTAAACTCTAGCTGTAGTAAATATAAATTAACAACTCTTTTCAAGAATCTATAATATCTAAATCATTCAATCTTTGTGAAATTTAGACTTCTGTCGAAGTCATTATAATGATTAAAAAAAAATTTTAACAAGAAATTACAAGAACTGTTAACTTGAAATTACTTAACAAGAACGGTTATCAATATATTACAGTTATTCTTAGAAATGCCCTTACCACATAAAGAAGGATGCAAATGAAGGGTATAACCACAACGCCAGTGTCTTCAAAAAATTGCAGATACACTGCTAAACCGCCCAAAGAGATTGATATGCCAACACCGGAGATAATTGAAATTAATCGACGACCAATCCTAGTAGAATTTTGAAGTTTATTATAAATGATTTTCATATTATAAGTTTAATTATTATCAGTTCAAACATTACATTGTAACGTGTATTCGACAATTATATTTTAATAGTGTAATAGTATTTTAATAGTGTGATCGATATAGATTACTTATATTAATAAAGGTTTTGACAGAGAAAATAATAGCATTACGATATAAGTTGAAATTAAAACATTCAACACAGATATCATATTTAAGTTTATGCTGATTATATACTGTCCGACAAAATTTAATTTTTTTTGCCACAAAAATTTGAATAGTTATTATTAATATATTTGTTTTTATTAAATACAAATTCATTGTCCAAATTTCGCTATCACGTCATATTTTTTAAAAAAAGGGCGTAAAATAAGTAAAAACGATTTTAAAGATTTCCATGACGTTGTAGCATTGGCCATGTGAAAATACGAACTTTCACTTTTGAAATGCTTTTCGTTTTGATATGATTCTTTGTTTTCGAGGTATAGGGAGAGATGGTGATCCTTCGTACACGGGGCACATACATACATTCAGTGATTTTCGGGAAGAATCGCGCAGATTCAGAGCACGTCGCTATACATATTTAGTTAGTCTTATTACGCGGCCACAAGCCAGCAAAATTTCATTTTAGTCTGTTTACTACGTAAACTGACAGAGCAGGATATTACATGTTTTAGCGCTGTCTGAGTAAATTTTCCAAAGTATTTGAGTACAAGTAATTTAAGTTATCTTTCATTAAGGTTATAAACAAGAACAATATTCTTTTAGTAAGTAAAATGTCTTAAAATTATACTTTAATCATTAATTTTATCGTATTGTTAGTGAATTTTATAAAAAAATAGCGTAATTAGTTTTTTTGAATTTGGGATAGATTTGTACACAAGCATGAGGGCATCTTTCGTATATGTATACATTATTTTGTTACTTAAGTAAAACAATTATTTTAGTTAAATGTTTGAATTTTGATCGCAATGTTGATTTAAATATTGATTTAAAGGAGTTTATTAGATCGGAAGAGCACACGTCTG
>NW_012026849.1:102301-102671 GCF_000956235.1 Wasmannia auropunctata | reverse complement strand
TACTAATTTAATGTACCTTTTCTCACTTTCAATAGTTTATTGATTTGATTTTTTTATTCATTTATTTGTTCTAAGAAAAATATATATGCACTCTTAGCATTTCGAGGCCATTGACATGTTTCAACTTTTAAATCATTTAAGTGTCAGTAATTGCTGCTCATCAAAATGACGCAAGAACAAGACGTAAGTATTTGTAATATTTACAAATATTTTTTAAATTTAAATTCTATTTAAAATTTTATTATACATATGTACATTTTTTCAATTTTAGATGCTGGATATAGACTTAGAGAATGTGGATTTGGATGGAAATATAGACTTGTTCAAGTCTCTTCCCTACTGCCCTGCAACTGAGTCGACAAGGCACACA
>NW_012026849.1:101781-102251 GCF_000956235.1 Wasmannia auropunctata | reverse complement strand
TAACTTAACATTTGCAGTTCTCATTTGCGCGAAACAAAATTACAAGCTAGCTTTACGGAAAGCCGTTATTATAGTATCGCATTAGTCGAATAATATAACTTATCTCGATCAGTAACCTACGTGTATTATATTATTTTTAATCAAACACGAATCACATATTCAAATAAAATGTTCCACGAAGATGCCCAGAGATGGATCAACGAGGTGATGCCGAAGATCATCGAGAATCTTGGACCGAATGTCGATAAAGTACGATATGAGCTATGCGAATCTACAGGCATTTTTATTATATCCAATATATATCGTGTACGTTTACAGTTTAAGAACAAGCTAAACGGACGAAACGAGGAATTATCTATGATACTGAAGAGACCCATGCCGGGCTTTAATCAGCTAGCTCGTATCGATCTTCAATTTCACAACGAGATCTTGTTCTATCAGATGTATAACACCCGACCGGACGAGATCTA
>NW_012026849.1:92087-101731 GCF_000956235.1 Wasmannia auropunctata | reverse complement strand
GGGGGGCTTCCGCCCCCCCAACCCCCCTATTGGTATTATTTTTTTGTTACTTTTTTCGTTAATAACTTTTTAACGAATAACGAGCGACGGCTAAAACCACCTGAAGGTTACTTGGAGTCATGCCCTTGACGACATATATAAAGGGCAAGATCATTGGAGCAGCCTCCCTTCATCGGTATATTTACCCTTAAAAACCTCTATAAGACGAAAATTTTTTTGTTCATTCTCTTCCATTCCACTGCGGAAAACCTCTATAAATCGAAATAAAACCTTAACTTGAATTATTAGTCAGATATTTAGATGTATTAAGCTCGGTCTATAATTGCGTATAAGCATAGTTGCAAATAGTTGTAGTCGTAAGAATATACCAATCACAATCGAATATAAGAAGAATATTTGACTGTAATTGGTCAGTTCTTACAACTACAATTACTTACAACTACGCTTACGTAATTGTAGACCGGACTTTGTTTTACCTCTGCAACTCGAATTTAAATTAAGTAGCTAGATCTCTCTAAGTCGAACTTCTATTGTCGCTGTCTTTATAATTCGAAGTTGTAGCTATGTGTAACTATAAATAATAGCCCGGTACTTTGTTTTATAATTGCATTTATTATTTGTATGCAATATGATTTATTGTCAAATATTGATTTTTTTTTCTTTAAAAGCCATATATTATAATTGGAAAATTATAAACTCTCGTACAAAGTAAATACCTCCGACAAAGTAAATACAAAGTAAATCGAATTTTCACATTTTAACCATCTTTTACACAAATTTCGATAAGTCGAAAACTTTATAGTTCGAAGGGTTTTTCTTTTCTCTTGAAATTTGAATTATCGAGATTCGACTGTATTTTAAAACTAAAAATTGGTATTTTTACATAACATTGATAAAATTTGGAGAAAAAATTGATATTGACGCTATACAACGTAGAATTACTAGAAACCATAAAAATTGTCATTTCTTTTTGCTTTTTCGACGCCATTTTTCTCAAAATTGTGACGTAACAGCTGAATTTGGATGGATTCATATTCAAGAAGCAAAAATACATTGGAAATGACTTTTTACATAAGTTATGTTGCAAAATGATGTTGGATTGCAAGGTTAATGCAATGTTTATAACTGCACGAGTACTGACTTAATTATTATTAATTATCTTTACTGCAACTAATATTGCCTTTTAGATTTATAATGGATATTCTGGATATATCACGCAGATAAATAAAATTTTATAGTTTTAAAGCCTAAAAAAAAATCGATTTTTTTCAATTTTTCCGCGGATTTTTTTGGTTTCTTTTCTAAGGGGTAGAAAAATTCAATGGAAAATTTCATACATATTCGTAAAACCTATCATATTTTACATTTGCAACACTTTGATATACATTTCAAAATATAAAAATTTTATAACAAGCATATATTTATTGCTGATAATGTTAAATACTAGAGAAATGAAAAGTAAATTACATAAGAATAAATAAAAAAAACAGAGTTAATGTATTTTTCAAATAAAACGTATGGCTCTTGACAATTATTAATAATCAAAACTTTTTAAAAATACTTAATATCAACTTAAATTAATCTTTACACTAGTTGTTAGGATTGCGTTTCTTAAAACAGTTTATTTAATAATAAATAGTCCTCACCTCAAGGAATATAGTATTCAAATGTAAACACAAAAATTAACTCATTATTAATTTCAGCGTTTATACGAGGTGTCTTATTTTAATAATGCTATAAAATACGAGAGTTATAACTTATAAGAGTTATAAGCTTATATCTAATTTAAATAGAAAAATAAAGTAAAAGGAAAGTTAGGCCAATAAACGAGCATACTTTTTGATTGTTTAAGTTAATATAAAAAATATTGTAATATATAAAAAATTGGTGGAACGTTTCGGTTTACTTAGCCATCATCAGCCATCATAAAAATTTACATTACAATTAAAATTGACAGTAACGGCGCAGATGTATTCTTATGTTTATCGTAGTTCTACAAACTTGACAATCATAAATCGTCATTTAATAATATAATGTCTAAATACCACGTGTACGTATCCGTGCGATAAGATAATCCGATGAGATAAATGACGGAACAAGAGATGGAAACATACACGTGGTATTTAGACATTATATTATGAAATGACGATTTATGATAGTCAAGTCTGTAGATTAAACTGCGATAAACATAACAATACATCTGCGCCGTTAATGTCAATTTTAATTGTAATGTAAATTTTTATGATGGCTGATGATGGCTAAGTAAGCCAAAACGTTCCCTCAATTTTTTATTTATTAAAATATTTTTTATATTAACTTAAACAACCAAAAAGTATGCTCGTTTATTGGGCTAACTCTTTGTTTACTTTATTGTTTTATATACGAGCGATATTTATTTTATAATCTTAAATAAAAAATTTATACATTTTAAGAAGCAAATTAGGACAAATCACTTACATTACTTTCTGAATTCTAATTCATATTTAATATGATGAAAAATATTAAAAAATAGATAGTATATCGTTTATATAGCAATTTTTTGCAAAAAAACCAATTTTTTGGAAAGAAACCGAAATTTTTCTGGTTAGCATATGAACCGTGTATACTGAACAAAAATAATTACTTTTTACTGCAGCTTGCGGTAATCACCATGGTTACAAAATAGATACTTCCTATTATAACGGTGATCAAGAAGGGATCTATTGTAATACTAATTCTGGTAATCATATCGACACTATAAGCTGCAATCACATATATCCCACTAAACTTCTGAAAAATAAAATATAAATTCAAAATCACAAATGGTTTCCACACTTCTGGTAAAAGGATTGTTCTCCGGATACTCTTCAGTTTGTTCCACACATTCCAAGTAAAAAATGATCTTAGTCCAATCTCTTTACTCGAGGAAGGGTCTGTTCGACAATTTTGAGATGTTTTGGCATTGCTTGTCAGCTGGATGTAATTTATCATACTGGCAAACTCTTCCTGGAACTCTACCGTCTCTTGATGTAAGCCTCGGATTTGAAGAAGAGCGATTCTAGCTTCCTCCTTTCGACCTTTCAAGAGTAACCACATAGGACTCTCACAAATAAACAATATATTGCACAAAAAAAGAGTTGCCGACGGTATGACAAAAAACGCTGCTATTAGCCTCCAATTGTCCTAAATTAATTTAAATATTATAAATAAAATCTCAATATAAATTAATATGTATTAATTACAGTAATCATCTTTAATTTTATCAATGTAAAGATAATTTTGTATATTTAAAATTTGATAAAATATTAACAATATAAGAAGACAATGGGAATCAGGCGCGTTTAATTATACGCAATTCAAAATTTAAAAACTATACTAATTATATTACTCTCACATATATTTCAAACATTTCCCATTGCCTTTTTATATTGTTAATTTTAATATCGGGAATCTTATATGAATTTATTATTTGATAAAATGTATGTATATACTCACGAAAAGTTACATAAACAATGTGATTATATCAAAATTTTTATTTTCTTATCAAAGATCTCTTAATTTACTTATTAATAAAAATTATTTAAAGCAACATATTCTTCTTACCTTTGCAACAAATCCTAAAAAATAAACGATTAGAACTCCGATGGAAGCCGCTGTACCTGGGGTAAGCGTAAGAACTTCTCTCCATGAAGATATAGAGATTTCTGCTAAATAAATTTCATTGACAGGTGAGCAAAGACCGAGAGCAATTCCTAAAAATGTTTAAAGTATTCCTAATTATTACGGATTCTCATTTATTTTGTTATTAAACAAATTGCTAATTGCAGAATAATCTTTTTTCCTTTTTACATAAATAAAAATGTATAAATAGTTAATATTTACTTGCACTTGCATTTAACGTGCTATTGATGTCAGTAATTTAATAAATAGGTAATTTGCAAGCGGAACAATATGCGAAAAAATAAGCAGTTATTAAATATATAACTCGTTTACATTTAAAAATGATGCTGTATAATAATAACTTATTTTTATTTTTATATATCGGATATATGTATATAAATGTTGTAGCCTTTTTGTATAATCAGTTTTTTGCAAAAAGACGTTATGTAAAAAGACGCCTTTTTGCATAACGCCTTCGAAAATGGTTTGGGTTAGGTTAGTTTGAAACGTGGTGGAGCCCCCCCTCCCCTCTTAGGGGACTCAACATACTACCTCTACGCATGTACTTTACAACGCAAAGCCAGTGATCCACATGGGTTTGCAATAAATGTTTGCAATAAATGACCTAACCCAAACCATATATTTCTTGGCGTTATCCAAAAAGGCTGATTATACAAAAAGGCTGCGACATATACATATATCCAACCGTGTGTTTTAACATAATATAAATAATCTAGAAATTGAGAGAAAGCCAATGAACGATTATAGCAAGATCTTGCTCGCTAATATTTCTGTGTGAATTTATTATATACATAGTCTAGTTCTACAAACTGCGCACCGTTATATACTTTCGGTCTCGACGAGTTCTTAATTGAACCAGAATAGTAACATCATCTTATTAAATACTGATGCTCACCGGCATCTAATAAATACGCAACATCGTTTTCAGAATCCAGAAAGCAATAAAAAATATCTTGTCACTTGTGTGATACAAAATAATAAAAAAAATATTTGTACACTAATGTAATTTAAGAAGAAATTTTTTGACAGGTATTCTTAAAATATAATTTTTCTATAATTATAATTAATAACTTATACAACTTACATAATTTCTTACTTATTCGAGATTAGTTAACTGCTTGTCTATTGGTCATTTATCAAAATTTGAATTTGCATCTCAATTTCTATATTTTCAAAACTATTCATTACAAATAATCTTTTTTTATACACATCAAAATTAGTAAAAAATATATTAGAGCATGGATCATTTAAACTAACAAAAATTTAATCTCAATTCAACAAATTTCTCACCTGTTAGCGCTCTACCAATGAAGAGCTGTAGCACATTATAACTACTTGCAATCAAGATCCATCCCAAAGAAAAGTTTACACTACATACTATCATGGTAAATCGTCTTCCATAGTTCAGCATAATAAGGCATAATATGCAACCGATGGCTGAAGTTAGAGGTATAATAGAAACTAGACAAAAATATTTTTCCCCAATATTATGTGCAAATAATTGCATTTTACAAAGAATATATCTTAATATTTTGTAAAAGTATTTTATCAATGTTTTGAATTATGTACACTTTTCGATTCATGACCATTTTTCCTTTGTAATTTTCTCTATTTTGTATGTATACAGAGACCGCCAAAAATTTGGGGCCACCTAAATAATTTCTGAACGGTTCAAGATATTAAATTGAAATTTATAGGGTTATAATAGCATAATGTAATCTATTATTTAACTTTGAAAACACTCACTTTAACTCTCCGAGGGAGGCGGGGGATTGAAAATCTTAAACAGCATGTGGGGTAGAGTCATCCGGGGTAAACGTGCGCAATTTTTAGTTGACGTTTGATTAATTACAAATGTGCAGACTTGAATAAAAAAAATATGATTCCTTGTATAGCCTATTTATTATACTTCTTTATAAAAATAACAATTTATATCCAACTTCTCTCATATTTTCACAAAATAAAAATTATCTTGAAGAGACGAATGCGCCCACTTGAACTGTACTTGCGGGTAAATTGCGCAGTACTGCGGGATAAATAAGCGCAATTGAAGTAAGTGAACAATCAACATTTTTTGAGAATTAACTTTAATATAGTATAGATTTCAGTTTTTCATACGTACAAAGATTTTGGTAGAGGTATTTACCAAATTTACATAAAATTGAAATTACGTTCAAAATTAAAATAAAAAATTATTGCTTACTGGTTTAAACATTTTTAATTAACTTGATGATTATGCTGATTATAGTTAGTACTGAGATTAGTTTACGCAGCTAAGTATACGCATGCGTACACTTGCCCACGTACACTTGCCCCAAGGCAATGTTTTTAAAAACTAAATCTTATAGTACTAACAATAGCCGACACAACCTCTAATATTGTAACGCAATATAAACTTACATTATAATACTATGTATAAAATATGTAATCACCTTTCTTCTTTAATTTGACGTAATACACTTTCCAGTAATTAAAAATCTATCTATGTACGTTACGTGCTGTTTTATAATTATGCGTTATTTATTTTATTATTACGCATGGATTTCCAGCTACTGTTTACTTTTTATTTGTATGCAAGTACCACTACCCGGCTAACAGTAACTAACTTCCACCTTCCCCTCCCATTGAGATATAGACAATTCGCACACTTACCCAATGCGCATGTTGACCCCGAATGACTCAATATGGCGTTTGAAAGGGCTTTTATTTCGACATGAGATCATTGAGATTACTACGATTTTTTTTGCAGAGTTATGCTTTTTGGTGTTATTTAGTGCTAGCGAGGCCGACGGCGAGGACATGAGGAAGATAAGGATTCGCGCATGTTTCTGAGTGGATGGAAGTCATGTAAAAAAGCGCACGCGCGCGCGCGTGTGTGTATGTGTGTGTGTGTGGTCAGTGAGTGAGCAAGTGAGTGAGTGAGTGAGTGAGTGAATGAGAGAGAGAGAGAGAGAGAGCGTGCGTGCGCGCGCGCGTGGTGCGTGCGTGTATGTGTGCGCGTGCGTGCGTGCGTGTGTGTGTGTGTGCGTGTGCGTGCGTGCGTGCGTGCGTGCGTGTGTGTGTGTGTGTGTGTGTGTGTGAGTGTGTGTGTGTGGGCGCGTGTGTGTGTGCGTGTGAGGAACATGCGCGAAGCCATATCTTCATCGTCGTGGGCCTCACTAGTGCTAAATAACACTACGTTCAAATGAGCATAACTCTTCGAATAAAAATTGTAGAGACCTGAACGAACTCGCGTTCTTCTCGTCTTAAAAACGAGCTCTCACTCGATCCCACATGCCATTTAATTAAAAGATTTTCGATCTCCCTTTCCTCTTCCCCTCGAAGAATATTAAAGTGGATGTTTTCAAAGTTAAATGATCTTTTACATTATATTATGCCATTATAATCATGTATATTTCAATCCAATATCTTGAACCGTTCAGAAATTATTTAGGTGGTTCTAAACTTTTGGCGGTCTCTATATATGAATATAAAGTGCAACATAGTAATAGAAGCATGTAATGTAATTAATAACTGATTATTTAAAGGTATTTAAAGGTAATTGATAATTGATTATTGTTGCCAGTAATTGACAATTGTATTGAAAGTCGTAAATATTAACAAAAATTAAATGGTAGTTTTGTTATTAATATTCATAAGCACTTATCTACTTGCAAATAATACTAAATGTTTTTATTAATAAATTTTAAAAACAGTTACCGAAAAATGGCATCTCCATTGCATTTAAAGTTATCGAGGATAAATTACTCGTTAATATTGGAAGTACTATGGAGGAATATCCAACACTGGCTCCTCCATTAATTAAAGCTAGGTTGCAAACAAGAGCGTAAAGAAACTGCGACAGATTATATACATAGAAATTAGATATTAAGTATTTATGTATAATATTATTACACCTTTTATTTTTATTGTATTAAAATAAAGAATATTCTATTTCTTATTTAAGATTTTAAAAGTCTAAATACAACATTTTGAAAATTCTTATAGATCTGATTTATAAAAATTTGATAATAAATCACATATTCACTATACATTATCTTTTTATTATTAAATATATTTAAATAATTAATTTGGTTACATACCAAACGAAGTACTTCTTTTCGCACATTCAATCGTTGACACATATTTGTATTAGTTATATTATCGCTACCTCTCGAAAATATGATAGAAAATTCAAAATATTTTTATCATCAGAAATATTACGTTGTCATTACTATCTGGAATTTGAACACTGTCTAATAATTTATTAAGTTATAATTCATGATGAGAACTCAGTTTAAACAAAGTAAAGTTCGAAATTGCATTTATGTCAAATTCAAAACCATCACTAACACATATTTAATTCAATTATTCCGAAATATTGATACAATTATTTATTATAACAATGTACACTTAAAATATGAAAATTTTATAAGTAATGACTAACGTATCTATTTTATTATGCAACTGTCAGCATTGCAGGTTATCTAATTAAAAGATTTCCTGAAAAGAGGGATTTTATTTTCGAGACTTGCTTCTTTGGTTGTAATAGCTGAACTGAGCCATTCTTTCACGCGTACATTTTGTATATACGCGGTTATATAACGACTTACTTTAAGTAAATAACTCTAAAGACCCCGATATGCACAATACTCATATTATTGCCATATACGTATGTATATCGTAAAAAGTTAAGTTATGCAATCAACTTTTTGCAAGGTCGATATAAATGGTATTATTACGGATAATTATGCGATAATGCATAAAGCTTGCTTTTTTTTATTGCTCAAAAATAATTTGTGGTGGAATTCCAAAATGCTATATAAACTTATTGTTAGTAAGGAAAGAAAGTACGAAACCTGTACGTAAATGAAGACCAGATCAAATTTTTATTGAATAACATAATATTGAATAACAGTTTAAAACGACGAATTATAAAAACTATTGCTTTCACATCTGACGATTTTGGACGATCGCCTATATTTATAAAAAAATTAAATTTTAAGATAAAAAATTATTTCATTTTTTATTTCCATTTTTTAGATACTTAAAGATACTTCAGTTTTAAATAAGTGTATAGAACGCTAAAAAGTGTTTAGTCTTAACAAATATAATGCATATGCAATAATATGCATATGAAACAAAAAATATATCCGTTTTAAGTAAACCTGTTAAGAATAATTAGTTTTTTAACTTAAATAGAGATCTTCCTCATGTCTTCGCAGTAGGCCTCGCTAGCACTAAATAACACCAATATTCAAAAAGCATAACTCTGCAAAAAAAATCGTAGCAATCCTTCGTTCATCTACTAGATAATACAACATACTAACGAAATCTTTTTATATTTTGATTTCAGATGATCCGTTCTCGAGTAATCTTGTCCACCGCTGAAAACTAGGCGCTCCAGGGCAACAGCTGCAGTTCCGCCATTTTTAAATATTTCTTAACAAAAAAAATTTGACATATACTCCAACACATGTACTAAATGATACCATTAATAGTTTTTAAATAAATTTTTATTTTGCTGTTGAAAAAAAATCGTGAAAATGTCGTCATCTTTCGCGCTGCAAGTGTATAAAACCCCTTAATCGTGGGTACACCCAATTACATTGTCGGTAAACTCATTGTTAATTACAATGTCCATCGCCGTCGTGTTTTGGCGGCAGCGGTACTCGTACGCGGACGTCGACAAATTGTCCCTAACGCGCACGCACTTGTAGCTTTCATCCGGGCATTTACATCTGCGCAAATCAAGTCAAGAAATCTATCAGGAATGAACGAAGAAATAAACAATTAAATAAACGAACAAGTAAAAAAACGATACATGTTCATTGCATGTGTGGAGAATGTCAACGTGACTCAAGACCTTCACAGGGAAAGCCCGGGCAAAGCGAATATTTTTTATTTTCATTTATCTATACTAGATAGCACTGAGTCTCTAGCAGTTGAAGGAACGTCCTTCCGGCAACGCTACAAAGGTGCGAAATAACATATGATTGCGCTCG
>NW_012026849.1:89226-92067 GCF_000956235.1 Wasmannia auropunctata | reverse complement strand
ATTATCATATAACTGCTTTAGTACATATAAAAAAAGTAAAATATTACATTGGCTTGCACTTTCAAAACATGTAGTTTTGTTCCACTTTCATTAAGAAAAGAATGGAGTCTACATGCTCAGTGATATTCTTAACTTCTTTAATTATTTTATAAATATGAAACTTATCGAATATTTTATAAGTTGTGTTTATACTTATATGACAGTCTCAGTTATTTACTAAAATATTTTAAATAAATAACACTCTCATATTTTTAATTCTAATATTAAAATTGTAAAAAGTGACAGTAATTGGGACACTGGCAGTAATTGGGACAGTTACCCTATGTTATTTTTTTTCCCAAACCTTAACATAGCCGCTTTGCCTAGGTCCCTATACGTGATATTTTCATACATCCCGATTGCTAGAAGCGTGTCCATCTTTTATCTATATTTGAACATTTTTTCTACGTAAAAAATGTTTACTCTTACATATGACGTGAAAGTAAATTAAATGCGAAATTAATAGCAATTCTTTTCTCTAATTTATTGATCGCTTTGTTATTATATTTGTTCTCAAGGCAGAATGCCGAATCTTTTCATATTACCATAATATTAATTAATAAATATAGTAACGTAGTAGTAATAGTAGTAGTCATAGATCACTCACGTATTTTTCATGAAATAATCAATGTATAACGCGTAGTGTTATATTGGATAATAGACTGCTCATCCACAAATTTGTATCGACGCGTTTTTCTTCTTGCTATCTTCCGTAGCTTGTGGAATCGTTACGTTTGTAAAGTCTTCCAGCAATACCCGTTGTAACTGCTTCTGTAATTAAACATACCAAACTATTGTAATTAGAAACGTATTTGCCTTAGGGTACAGCGGGATAATTTGGATAATAGTAAGCATTTGCAAGAATTTCAGGAAAATAATTAAAAGAAATTTTAAGATATATTTCATTATACCAATCATATAATGAAATGTATTTTAAAATCTCTTTTAATCACAACCTTTTTAAGCATAATTCTAAGCGACAATTTATCAACTTCCGAGAGAATAGATAAGCTAAAAACAACTTCGAAATGTATAGCAAACTTTCTGGTAAAAAGTTACACAATTCAGTTACATAAAGATATATTGGTATCACTTGACGCGACATTACTTTACACGAACATTCCGTTAGATTTTGTGATTAGTGGAGATTAAATTTCCGACAAATGGTAACTCATAAAAGATAAAACTAACGTTTCAAAAACGGATTTTATCGAAGCAGTAAAATTCATACTAACATCCATCTATTTCTTTTTCAATGAAACAGTATACGAACAAATGTTTGGTACCCCGATAAGTTGCCTTTTGTCATCGATTGCCGCAGAAATGGTAATGCAGGAACAAAACGTTTTTAACATTTTTAGTAAGAAAATCGTTGTTCTATTGCAGATACGTATGGATGACGTTTTATTGGCACCGACAGACTAGATACATAAATAAAATTTTAAATTCTTTCAATAGATACCACGATCGATTAAAATTTACTATAGAATACAAAAATAACCATTGTTTATGTTTATTATATCTAACTTTAAACATTATTGACAATATCATTTACGTAGATTGGTTTCACAAAAAGACATTCTCGGGGAGATTGCTCTCTTATCACTCAAAACACCCACAAAATAGGAATTATTTATAATTTGGTTGACAGAGCTTTCCTTATACTTTCGCATCCTATGTTCCAGCAAAAAAATTTTGAACTTTTATCTCTTCTGTTAAAGAATGGATACCCTCTAGATTTAATCTTCACCAAGATGAACATTAGACTAAAACTAATAGACATCAAATTAAAATCCAATATGTTAAAAGAAACCGACGGACACAGTACCACAAAGGAAAAAACATGTGATAATAGAAAATTCTTGGTACTTCCGTACATTAAAAATATTTCGGAAATCGTGGCATTGATCATTGATAAGAATAAGTTCATAATAGGATACAGAGTGTACTCAATAAGACTGATATGTTCGTCAAAGCTCACAAAGATAAGAATTTGACTACGGCAAACAATAATGTAGTTTATAAAATCTCTTGTAACGACTGTGAGGCATCTTATGGGACAAACCAAAGGGGAACTCGGGCACTAGACTCAAAGAACATAAAAGTAATATTAAGTTAGATCCTACAAAATATTCTGTCATTACAGAACACAAATCTAAAATTTGGACATTCTTTTAATTGGAATAACATAAAAGTGCTTGACACAGAACATAACTATTATAAAAGGCTCATATCTGAGATGCTGCAAAGAACAAAAGCATGGTTTAAATTTTATCAAAGACTTGGACGTACTTATTGACAATTCTTACTTTGGAATACTTGATGAATTAATAGATAAGTCAACATACATTAATATAAACAGCTTTGTACCAATTACCCTGAAAGGAAAAAAACTCAAATAACATTATGCACGCCTGGGTATCTCATTACCGAAGCACAGTTGACTCGTACAGTCGTGGACAAATAGGTTGCGACACTTTTTTTTTATAGATTTCAAAACACACTAATATTTTGCAAATGCAAACCACAATTGGTGTTATACTATCTCTAGATTAGGGCTGTTACTTTTCACCTACTTCGAATATTCGAAGCTTCGAAAGACTTCAAAGCTTCGAAGTTAATTTCGACCTTTCGAAATTTAAGGTACCTTCGAAGCTTCGAAGCTTCGAAGTTTAAAAAAATACGTTCGTGCGAATAATAAATTTACAAGTAAAATTTACAAATATTTTAAATAAAAGAATTTATATATACATATACATATATGGGGCATTTCATCCCAAGTCAGCCACCCGTAAACTTTTG